>NW_007578502.1:36401-68848 GCF_000690725.1 Stegastes partitus | reverse complement strand
GTTTAATCACCACAGACCAGAGCCATCCTGTGGCCCACTGGTTCCAATGACTTCTGCTGGGGCGCAGGTATGTTCTGCCAAAGTGCAGGACCAATAGATATAAATGTTCTTTTGTCCCTGCTGCTCTTTCCCTGTTAAACAAGTGACCAATCTTGTCTTTTCTCTGTTGTTTGTTGTTGTTGTTGCCTGTGTGATTGTGGCAGTGACTGTCTCATTGCTGGCTGCACAAACACTTCCCCACGGAGATATTAAAGATTTTTGAACCTTGAACCTAATGATGAAACGTAAAGAAAATTAAAATAGGAAAAAATTTAGCAACATAGATAAAATTTTAAAATAGGGAATAAAATAATACAAGTGAATTGTCTAAACTACACTTACAAAAATCCTGGCCTAAGATGCAGGTTTACATGTAAGTTTTCCACATTTCCAGCTGCTCTCAGCTTCTCATGTCGACTGTTCCAGTGACTTGAAGCATAAAAACTACAAACTGTGTCACCACAGGTTTTAATTGTGCACGTTGGAACAGCCAGTAGGTTAATGCCGATGACCTGCGAGGCTGTCCTGGCTCGTACACTAGAAGCATGTGAGACGTTGATGTCCGCTCCAGATGCTGAAGTAGCTTAGAAACAAGTAAAAGTATTTCAAAATCAATACAGAAACTGACCAAGCAGCTAATGTCTGTGAAAGATGTTTTCTTCTTCCGGTTCTAGTAGCCCTTGAGTGGTTCTGAATCTGATTAGTAGCATTTTGGGTAGCCCAGATAGCAGGACATCCCATAACAGCTGCCAGCCTGCTGGTGTCCCTCACAGAGACATGGTCGCTCTCCGCTGGTGTTTTCAAAGTGATGAAAGGCACATTTTGAGACAAGCCCTACATGATCCTTAAAGTTCTGATCTCAAAGACTAAACCAAGGTAGATCCAAAGGAATGTAATTTTACCATTTCTCTGAGTTGTTTAACCTGTGATTAAGTTTTGTCCTGGTTGAGCTGAGTTCATTCAGACATTGACATCCAAAGTACCCGTATCGAGGGCTCAGCTCGTCGTGACATTACAAAGGGGTTTCTAAGATGTTTCCCTAAAAGTGGGGAACACCTACAGTAGGTTATGTCAAAGGTACAATGATGTTATTTTATTTTTAGGTTTTGCTTCTGTCTGTCCCACTAAACACTTGGTAAATGTTTCATTAATCACAGTTGGTATTCGATCGCTGCTGTCTCCACAGCTCAGGAATGGTCCGGATGGGTCATCTCCACCACTGGGGCAGCGCATCTGTGGTTCCAGTCCTCCGTCCCCCCTCCAGACTACTGACAACCATCTTTTTATTCACTTTGTAACTGATGCCAGGGATGAGGCCAGTGGCTTTAAGCTGACATTTGAAGCCCACAGTCAGGGTACATTCACCACTCTCTCTTTGTTTTTGTTTCTCTGTCATGGCAGAAGCTATAAATGATTGTGTCAGTGTGCCAGAGTTACACCCATGTTATCATCAGTGTTATTGGTGGTTAGGGAAGGTGTTGAATAGGAAAGCCTGGCTGTTAGAAAATTATTCCGTTTTTTACCGTTACTGTTGTATTATAACGCAACCAACCAAACATAAAAGCGTAAGTCAAAACAGTCACAACATACAGACTTTAGTAGTTCAGTAGTTTTTACATCATGTTTTGCTTTAAGTAGGAGTTTAAAATTAAGCCTGAATAATTTTGCATTGTAAGTGATAGGTGTACTGGCTGCCATGTCCAGCTGTAGCTACCAGACAGAATATCGTCCAGTTATTGACTGAATCAGCATGAATGAACACTTGAACTGTTTCATGATGAAAGAGGGTTTAGTGTTAACAGCTACATATAATCTGTTCATTGGCCGACTAAATGGTGCATGTTCGGTATCTGGATGCCTTTATTTTTTTTGGCCTTTGTGCCTTTATTGGATAGTGTAGTCAGAGAGAGACAGGAAAGTTGGGAAAAGAATGGGGGGAGGACATGTGGGAAAGGGTCATGGGCGGGATTTGAACTCATGACCTCCACATTGGGACTGTAGCCCTACACATATGACACCAGCTCAACCAGGTGAGCCATAGCGGCGCCCCCGGTGTCTGGATGCCCTTAATGCAAATGTTTTAGCATATGTCTGTTGCCACGGGTTGGATGGAAACTGTGAATAGAGAGGGGGAGTTTACTTGAGTTATTAGGTTGTGCAGATTGAAGCTTTGTGAAGCTCAGTCATTAGTGATGACAGTCGTTGTTGGTGACGTACAGAATCTCAACCATCAACAATAAATGACTTTCCAAGGCCACATTATTCTAAAGGTAAAGTTGGTTCCTGCCTTCTGTAATGAGGCATCGTGGAATGAACGGTGAACAGCACCAGTCAAAGTTTTGACACGGCTTCTCTTTCATTGGTTTTTATTTATTTTAATTATTGTCTACATTGTAGATTAATACTGAAGACATCAAAACTATGAAAGAACACTTTTGGGATTATGTAGTAAACAAGAAAGTGTTAAAGAAATCAGAATACGTTTTATATTTTAGACTCTTCAAAGTCGCCCCTTTTGCTTTGATGACAGCTTTGCACACTCTCGACATTCTCTCAGTCAGCTTCATGAGCTCGTCTCCTGGATGGTCTCCAACACTTTTGAAGGACTTCCCAGAGGTGATGAGGCCCTGCTGGCTGCTTTTCCTTCACTCTGTGGTCCAGCTCATCCCAAACCATCTCTGTTGGGTTTAGGTGGGCTGATTGTGGAGGCCAGGTCATCTGAGCAGCCCTCACAGAGCCTGGAGGTGTGTTGGGCTCATTGTCTGGTTGGGAAACAAATGATGGTCCCAGTAAACCAGATGGGATGGCATGGCGCTGCAGAATGCTGTGGTAGTCATGCTGGTTAAGGAGCGTTGACTTGTGGATAAATCACCAACAGTGTGAGCAGCAAAGCCCCCCACACCATCACAGCTCCTCCTCCAGGCTTCACGGTGGAACCACACATGCAGAAACTATCGCTCACCTTCTCTGGTCTCACAAAGACACGGTGGCTGGAACCAAAGATCTCAGATTTGGACTCATCAGACCAAAGTCCAGACTTCCACTGGTCTAATGTCCGTTCCTTGTGTTTCTTGGCCCAAACAGTTCTCTTCTTCTTCTCCTTGTTCATCCTCGGTAGTGGCTTCTCTGCAGCAGTTCCACCATGAAGGTCTGATTCACGCAGCCTCCTCTGAACAGCTGATGTTGAGATTCGTCTGCTACTTGAACTCTTAAGAGCTTATGTGGGCTCTAATCTGAGATGCTGTTAATTTGGAGTTTCTGAGGCTGGTGACTCTAATGAACTGATGCTCTGCAGCAGAACTAACTCCTGGGCTTCCTGGTTCATCAGAGCCAGGTTCTTCAGCATGTTTGATGGTTTTTGTGACTACACTTGAGGATACATTCAAAGTTCTTTGACCTTCACGTCTTAAAGTGATGATGGACTGTGGTTTCTCTTCACTGAGTTGAGCTTCCTGCCTGACTGTGGACTACAACAGCAGTCAAACAGGGCTGTCCACTGTGGACTAACTCCACCGCTGCACAGCACCACTGATGGTCTCAGACACATTAAGAAACACGTAATTCCACACATTGACTCTTAACAAGGCCTGTTGCTGTTAATTTAGAACCATCCAGGACACGAGCTCGTGCAGCTGACTGAGAGAACGCCAAGAGTGAGAAAGCTTCAGGGATGAATGTATCAGGGTTGGGGTCAAGTTAGCAGGACAAGACTAAAGCTAAGGTCTGATAACAAGTGATTCTTTCTGTGTTTCCACAGCATGTGGAGGCTTCATTGAGTTGAGTGACAATGATCCTCCAGGATACATCACATCACCTAATTACCCTCAGAACTACCCCCAGAACATTGACTGTGTCTGGGTGATCACTGTGCCCAATGGAGAAGCTGTCCAACTGGACTTTGAGGATGACTTTTACATTGAGTCCTCAGCCAGGTACAGCTGCCACTTGCTCTTCAGGTCCTTGTTTGGTTATGTTGACGTTATATTTACATTACTGCTGAGATTTAGTGCGTTTGAGTGCTATACTTGACATCATGATTTATTGATAAACGCAATGAAAATAATTTACACTTTCATTCTGATATAAGTTCAGTCTGTGTGCTCACAAAATAAAGATGTAGGTTAAGAATGTGATAACTTTACTGTTGGTGGGATCGTGACTGTCAGGAGACCTGAACAGAGGCCATAGTCTCAAAGAATCCTGCCCCTACCCACTTAGGAAATCTTTTGTTGAGAAATCTGAAGGAAGTAAACTTGTGCATCAATGATATGAAAGATTTTTCACATTCTGACGTCTTCTAGCAATGCTCTGCGGATCAGGACCATAACAAGACCTGTTTCCTGTTTTGTTCATGTACCTCTCAGCTGTGCACACGACTACTTGGAGCTGCGTGATGGCACAACTTCCAACTCTGACCTAATTTCCCAGCTCTGTGGCAACACCCGACCATCCACCCAGCGTTCAACAGGTTTCTCCATGCGGCTCAGGTTTCGTACCGACAACAGCGTCACACACAAAGGCTTCAAGGCAAAGTACTCAATAGGTGAGCAAAGCAGTCATCACACACAGTTTAAGGCACTTTTCTCATGTCAGGTTTTGGGTGTGTCAAGGACAAATGTAATTTGATGACAGATTTCCTGGTTCTACTTATATTAACAGAGATGCAACAAGACTTTTAGTATTTATGAGGATTTTATTTTTATTTAAAAAGAAGCCAGACAAATGTGCCTATCTGCAATTCTTCACAGCAACATGTGGAGGTACCTACATAGGCCAGAGCGGTTCCATACACAGTCCTGGTTTCCCAGGATCCAACTACCCTGATAGCACCAGCTGTGAGTGGTACCTGGAGGGTCCCACAGGACACTACCTCACTCTGAGTTATGAGAGCTTCAACCTCCAGGCCAGCCCATCATGCTCTGCTGACTACGTGGAGATCAGAGAGTACAATGCCTCAGGTGAGAGAAAACAGAGAAGTGATTCTCTACCAAACTATATAATTCAGCCATTTTGAAAAACATCCATACATGTAGTCAGTAGGAGTCACCAAGAAAACAGCCGTGGGCTCTTTGGATCGAAGACACACAGCGTCCAGCCTTTGTGTCAGAGTGACATTCAGGACAGAATCACATCATTTCTTCAGCCTTTTCAAAATGGCAGAGAATGAAAACAGCCTCATAGTGTTGAGTCAGGAACTAGAATCCTCTCTACATGTCCTGAAGTCTGACACAGACTTATTTTGGATTTGAGCCACAGCAGTAACCCAGAGCTGGTTCAGTCCCTGTGCTGGTCTGCAGCCTTCTAGAACTCCTCTTTAGTTCTGAAAGAGAAGTCTCACAGATACACACTCTTTATGTTCAGTAGTGAGACATTGGGATGACTAAGAAATTGTTAATTGTTCTGTTTGTGAAGGGAACCTACTGATCCGACACTGCGGCACTGACCTTCCACTTTCCATGGACACATCTGACAGTTTCGCCTACGTCAGGTTTGTCAGTGACGGCAGCGTGACTGCAGCTGGATTCAAGCTGCTGTTTGAAGCCAGCGTTGAAGGTACTGTGATTTTTAGAACATTAGTGGACAGGTTTGTTCACTGCATGATCCCAAACTACAATGTATTCATACATAAAGTGCACATGTCAGGAACTCACAGGTCAGAACAGGCAGGTTTATTGCCGGTCAGGATTCGGTACACAGGTCAGTCAGGTAGAGGTATCCAAACAACGAGAGGCAAGGTCGTAAACAAAGCAGACTATGAAGAACGCTGGTACGAAGACTGAACTGGCAACGAGACACACAAGGTAATGAGAGGAGATGGGAAACAGGTGAGGGAAGGCCATCAGGGACCCGGTGTGACGAGACAGGTGCAGGAAGTAAATGTAGGACAGAGACAACCGGTTAGTGCTTTCAAAATAAAACAGGAAAGACAAGACATAGAATGTGCAGACATAAGACAGAAACTTGACGGACATGACAACATGCAAGTACTGTGATGGTGATAATAGAGCTTAGACTACAGCTCCAGTCAAGATCTATTATGAACTTATCCACAGTGTTCATCAAAGTCCTCCACTGTCATCGTTCTCGTCCTGTCACTGTTGGGTTAGGGTTCAGGCTCAGTTCAGGGTTTAGGCTCAGTTTGTCAGGGATTAGTTAAGGCTGCCTGACCCAAATGCAGAACAACACTCAGGAGACGTGCAGTTAAGAAAATGAAGTTTATTGCAAAAACTGAAAGAGCAGGGATGAGTTTGAAAACAAGGCGGAGGTGTTAGCGGTTGTGAGCAGATAGTCCAGGTAGCCATGGAGAAGATTTGGGTTTGGTGCAGGTTGGTTGTGGAGATGCACAAACGTGGAGCAGATACACAGGGAGAGTCTTTGGTGAAGGAGGTAGACAGTCACTCGGGAACTCAGAACAAACTCGGGAGGAAGGCTTGAAGTTACCATGCTGGTTAGCACCCAGGCTCCGACTGACTCTTATACACGGAGTGACAAGCCAGATGAGGTGCAGGTGTGTAGACAGCACACCTGCAGGGAATAAGCCACAGATGAGTAGAGTTCCTGTAGGACGCCCTCTGGTGGACGCCTAGAGGAGAACATAAACACAAAAACCCCATTCCCTGACACGGTTGGCCTCAGCCTGTCCAGCTCGCACCAGCTACAGTCTTCAGGACATTTGTTCAACATACTATTTATCAGTGTTGTAGGGATGAGTTTTTAGTGATTATTGGAACAGTATTAGCACTGGAATCAGGATGAGCATTCATGGTACCGCTGTACTTTATGTCTCTGTACTCACACTTAACCAAGCTAAAACATCCTTAATCTGGTGCTGATGTGTGTCTGAGTTTCATTTTATGTGGCTGTCTCTCTCCTCTGCTCTTGTCTGTGTCGTGGACGTACAAAGAACACCAGTTCTGAGTGTGATTGATCAGCGGGAATCAGCCCTCTCTGCAAAGGAAGCTAACCAATGCTAAATAACCTGGGCTGTCACCAACATGGAGAATATTTATTGATGAATTTGACCTTTACATCCTGTAGATAGGCTGTAAGGTCATATACGTCTGAATCATTTGAAATTAAGACACATTGCACAGAAGTGTCCTCACGTCTCTGCCTTTACATTTGTAAATGGTAGGTGGTCTTTTATCTCGCCTTTCTACCTCAGTGCTACTCAAAGAGCTTCACGATGTTTTCTCACTCACCCGTTCACACACATTCATACACCAACAGCCACAGAGCCTGAGCTTGTGTTTACCGCCAGGAGGAAACTTGTTTATGTCACACTGGTTTCAACAAGACGTTTTTCAGACAGTCTACATGCAGAATGACAAAGTTATTCCTCCTTCTCTTTTTCCTCTCTTCCTCTCGTTTCCAAATCTCTTTGAAGACTTAGAGAAACCTGGGTGAGCTACAGGTTTCCTTAATGTGTGAATGCTCTTTTCTTCTCCGTCCGCCTCGTTGGGGAAAATGTTCACTTGAAGACAAGAAGTGAAAACTTGTTTTCCTGGAATGTGAGCCTGAGGTCACTGGTTGTTTTAGCGACAGCCATGTTATTGCTGTGATATTGTTGAGGCCTCAAGTATCCTCCTAATAAAAGAGACGGCTGGGTACTGACCTACAGTGAGTGAAGCTTTACTGTCTGGTTGTCCAGTGAGGCTTGTTCGTGAACATTGTTGTAAAACAAATGTTTTGTTTTGTTTCCAAAATGTTGTTTCTCATGTTGAGTTTCTCTGTTTTTCTGATCTCCTGGAAGCCTGTGGAGGTGAGCTGAATGCTCCCTCAGGAACCATCTCCTCTCCCAACTACCCGAACCTGTACCCACACAGCCGGGTGTGTCGCTGGGAGCTGGTGGTGGCAGCAGGCCGCAGGGTTACGCTCACCATAGATGACCTGCGACTAGAAGACTCTGATGCTTCCTGTGCATATGACTACGTTGATGTGAGTCTTTATGTGTCATCATATTATCTTTTAACATTTTGCTCACTAATTGAAATGTTCATGTATAGCGCCAGAAGAATCTGCAGCAGATGTCTAGAAACACTGCAAATAGTCTTAAAAGTAAGACTGTCAGCATAGTTAGACCCGGTGAGTGCTCTGAGTGAGTTATCCCACTGGCTGTCTTAAAGTCATCACAGAAGTATTTAAGTCTCTGTTTGAAATAAATAAGATGAGTGTTGTGGTAAATGACCTGCATCTGCAAAGCCCCTTCTTAGCCTTGGCCAGGTTTAACCCATTCACACTCACTCACACACTGATGGTGGCAGAGCTGCTAGGTGCTCGCCTGCCATCAGGAACAACTTGGGCTTCAGCGTCTTGCCCAAGGACATATAAGCATGGGAGGGGCTGGGGATTGAACCGCCAACCTTACAATTAGTGGACAGCCCCTTGTACCGTCCATGCAGACAGCATAGTGGGGAAAAGGTGGCGACAGTGACCTGACCGTGGAATGACTGTCGGTGCCAGATGTGCTGGTCTGGGTATTTTTGTAACTGCTCAGAATGTGTACTCAAAAGCAGAAGTATTCAGGTACTTGCAGTTGGAACTGCTGCTGAAGAGAGGCGACACCTGTCAGAGCTGACAGAAAGGCTTTGTGAAACTAGATAACCACACTTACTTTGGTGAACAGAAAAGCATCTCAGAATGTGGCACCAACAGCAGAAGACTATGTTGGGTTCCTTTCCTGTCAAGAACACAGATCTAACGCTGCAGTGGCCACAGGCTCGCCCAGACTTCACAGGTACAGACAGAGAAAATGTGGCCTGGTCTGATGAATCTCACTTTCTGCTGAGGCAGCAGGTGGGGTCGACAGCTTGAATCCATGGACCCAACCTGGAAGGGTTGAGGCTCTGCTAAGTATTAAAATGTTGTTAGGAGCTCTGTGAGTGGGTTAGTGATGGATGAAATGGATCAACAGTCTACTTCAAGACAGTCTGCTAAGTTTAGCCTATTCAAGTCCAACCATACTATGAGCAGAATTCCTCTCTTCCAGGTGCGAAATGGGCTGGCAGCTGATGCCCCTCGTCTGCACAAATTTTGTGGTTCAGTACCAGCAGGTACTCAGGTGCGCTCCTCTGGCAACACCATGGCTATCGTGTTCCACACAGACGCTGCTGTGTCCAGTGGTGGCTTCATGGCTTCGTACTCCTCCGACGAGCCTGCAGGTTAGACGCTCCCTCAGCTGTGACCTACAGTTCAGTGTTTGTACAACCATCACATCCATGTGGTAAGTTCTTACCGCCCTGACACCAGGAGGACCTTGTGTCGGCACCAGACGTGGTACTGGTATTAAAACACAACTCGCTGCCGTTATTCAAAGCTTTCAGAGCAGGAACCAGTCAATGAAGAGGCCACCGAGTCCTCGTTAAATGGGTTGGGCTTAGCTGAGAGTTTTTAGAACACGTTCAATGACATCAGTGACTCATTGTTATAGGCAGAATTTTACTTTTTTGAGTTTTGATTAGGCAAAAGTACAAATGGTAATTTTTGCCAGAGCTTTTAAAATGTGACTGTGGGTTAGGGTCACGAGGGCAACCACGAACCGTGTTGTGTGTCAAAGTTCCTCTACAGGTGTTATCCTTAGGGTTGATTTTGGCCTCAAAGCTGTGAAGATATTTAATTATATCTGATCATAGGCAGGGAGATAAAAGGCTGTAATCATATCATTCTGCCAAGTACGTTTCATGTTGTTTGTGCAGATTTTTCCTCAGGCAGTTTCAGATTTCACCACATGTGGGGCTTGGCTCAGCACATGGACCAGCTATGGAGGAGTCTGTAGTGACGATGTTAGCAGCTGGGTTTCAGTGTTACGCCTGATAATAAACTGTCCTAACTTAGAAGCTGAGGAGAGACGAGCATAGCTTTATTTGAGTTTTCATTCAATCAGTGATGGCTTTAGCATGTTCTGAAACAGGAAGTATCGCCAGAAGCTCTATTGTGATTGAGCTCTGAGCAGATCAAGTGGGCCTAATGTTCTGGAAACACTGTCTTAGCTCTTACAACTTAGAAAAAACACATTTAATATAGTCCATTAATGCAGCGAGTTGGTCCTAGACCTTCACTGGGCAGATAATGCCTATTCCCTGCTGAAGGTCTGGGACTGAAACCCTGCATGAAGACTTTTAGAAGGAATCTGTTTTCATTGACACTGCATAGTGCATGGTGCTCATGGGTCAGACTGCTCCCATCTTTAAACTCCACCTTCATTCTGATTCCAACTACACACCTGTCAAAGCACTTAAAAACGCCTTTCTTAGTAGATCCTGCTATCGTAGGCGTGTGGAAGCTTTTGCCATGATGACACATAAAACTAAAATCGTCACTGGCTGCAGATTTCTTATTTGGTTAAGTGGACATTTTTTACAACACTTCCCCGTGAACTTCCCATCAGTAGCACAGTTTAAATGGGAGGGTGAAGTTGGGCATTTTAAAATGGGATCCATGGGGACTGAGTCTCGTTGGGAGCCAGCACCAAGTGGCCATCTGAGGAACTGCGGATGGTGTCAATCCTGCGTTAGCCTGCTTAAGTCATATTTTGTTCCCAAAGGATGGAAAAATCACAGTGAATATGAGTTTAGAAGCCTATAAGCTTTATAAGCTTACAGTGTCAATTTAGTCTCATACAACAACCTGGCAGGTCATTGGATGCTCTGTCTGCAGTCTAATACAACAAGGCTGCAATAAGGGCTTCGTGTTTGGTGTTGCTTGATTCCTTATTACCAGGGTATTGATTCAGATATATTTAGGGTGTAGTTTGCTGTCAAATGTTCTGATGTCATCATGAAAGGTGTCTGTAGTTTTGCTCCATTAGTGCTGTGTGTTTAAAGGGTGAGAACATGTCTGTGCTGTCTGTTGTTAGTGTGTGGTGGAGTCCTGAACAACCCGGCTGGAGAGAACTTTACTTCCCCTGGTTACCTGGTCTCCAACTACAGCAGCAACCTCAACTGTGAGTGGCTGATTCAGAATGCACAGCACATCAACTCCTCTATCGTGGTGCTGATAGAAGACTTGCACCTTCAGCACCATCAGACCTGCAAGGCCGACTTCCTCCAGTTCCGCTTAGGTGAGTTTCCCACAGACACCACTGACTTGAGGATGGGCTGAACAGACAGGGCTTCAGAGTGTGACTAGATGATCTGGGGTCATGTGTTTCAGATGTGGGGAGTGGACTACACAAAGCAGTGCAGTTTTCTAACACTGTGTAATCTGCAATGTTCCTCATACGTTGTAGAGAGGCTGTTGGCGTTTGGGTTTATTTCTGGCTCACCTTGTCACTTGTTGCCCACTTTGATACATTGCAGACTTCATTTGAAGTGGATACGACTTGTTTCTCCATCAGGTTGCACTCAGTAACACATGATGACAGTGAAAACGTGTTTCAGACATTTTTGCAAATTTATCAAAAATCTAAACTGAAATCTGTAATTTACGGAAGTGTTCAGACCTGTTTGGCAGCAGTTACAGGATTAGGCATTCTCTGGTAAGGACACCTGGATCTGGGCCTTTTATCTGCTTCTTTCTGTCACATCATCTGAAGCTCAGTAGACGGGAAGCTTCTGTCACTTTCCGTCTTCAGGTCTCTCCACAGACAGACAGGGTTTCACGTCTGGCCTGCTGGGCCACTCAAGGATAGCTGGACTTGTCCACAGGTCACTTGATGTTTGCTTCAGGTCATTGTCATGGTGACAGATGGACTGATGTGTCAGATCTTCTGGAGCAAGGCTTTCTCAAGGACTTGTCTGTCTTTGGCTGTATTCATCCTTCTGCCACTGAGACGTGTCCCCCATGGCACGATGCTGCTACCGCCATGCTTCAGCCAGGCCGTGAGCAGTGGCCGCTGTTTGCCAGACATAGAGCTCAGACATCTGCCCAAGTTCAGCTACTGTCTCATCCTTTGCTCTTTCAACCTGCTTGACCACATTCTTAGAGACAGCTGCAGGGACCAGCTCACCTGTCCACAGTCACCTTGTGCTCCAGCAAAGCTCAGCTCATTCCACCACACTCTGCCAGACCATGAACTATGCAACCCTGTGTCTCTGCTGATCCCCGACCTGTCTCCAAGCTGCTGCTGGCTCTGATCCGGTCCAGCCTGCATCCCCGAGCCATCCTGCCCCTTTAGTTTAGTCCCCAGTTCCATGACTATCTATAAGTTTGTTCCTCTGAGGATTCCTTGTGTTTGCTGTCTGTTCTTAGTTTGAGTTTCTCACCGTTTTTGTAGTTTCGTCCTCTTTTTGAATGAAGCCGGCTTGAACCTGTTCTGTTTTCCCTTCAGTTACGTATTGGTTTGGGTGGAGTCTGTCGTGTAATAAATCCCCTTTGAACACTTGGCCTGCCTGTCTCCTGCTCCTGTGTTTGCACATGGGTGACCAAGTTCAACACGATTGTTGTCACTGTCATGGATGAGGAGGACATCAGTGCTGCTCTTCCTCACAGGGATGGAGAAGGAGAGAAGGCTCTTCACCTCAGACAACCTCAGCTGGATGTTCATGTTCTCTGTAGATCTTAGATCACATCAGGCCAGATGTTCCCAGTCGTGGCTGGAAGGAGAAGACACCAACAGAGAGAAAGATCTACAAGGTTCTTTCATTCCAACTGCTGGAACATTACATATGAGTGAACACAGCAGGATGTGACTGTAGACAACAGGAAGTGATGTTTTAATGTGAAGGAAATGTTGGTTTCCCTGGATGAGGCCAAAGAACATTTTACTGCCTCAGAAGGCCATAAGGTTGAGTGTTTTCATTCTAATGTATCATGATGAGAGCAACAGAAAACAAGGAAAAGAAGCAGCCTTCTGATGACATGAGCTCCTCAGTCATCTGATAAACACTGTGGGACAGAACCAGTCTGCTGGACTGGTTGACATTAAACACCAGTAACTGGCTGGGCTCTGAGGTCCAGTGTGATGCTCATGTCATGGTGACCAGACCTCAGCAGCTTCACTGCTTCTGGAGGAGAAGGAATCATTTCAGCAGATGTTTGTCTCAGTGAGATGAGCAGAAGCTGTTAAACCAGTCTGATACTGAGCCAGAGAACATGAACTCACAGAACTGAGCTGAGCTTCATAGAACTGACGGAACAGATTCATCAGTAACAGGGTTCTGTGGAGGAACGTTGGCTTAGTTTAGTTTCTGTGGATCATTAACAAAGCGAGACGGCAGCAGTTCACAGCCTGTAATCACGTTATCGATCCGTTCTGATTGATCAGCTGTGACCTACAGAGAACTAGTTACAGACAACAGGAAGCTCATTGATAACGCTGACCAACCTGATGTAGCATCAGCGTTAACTAGTCAAGAAATGTAAGAAATGTATGTTTACAGAACAGCTTTAAACATGATCCTGTTTCTCCATCAGAGGCTCCAGTCTGATGGTAACCTACAGCAGCTTCAGCTGCAGGAACGCAGGGCACTGCTGTAGATGGAACATCGTCCAGATAATTTAACTCAGAGTTCAGCTCCACTTCTGGAGACCAGCCTTGTCACACAGCAGCCGGTAACTGTGGGCGGCCAGAGCGTCCTCGGCTCTCAGTCTGACCAATCACTGCTCTCCGGCTCCGCCCTCTTTCAGCCTTATTTTCGTCTCTGGCTCTCTAAGGGTTGGCGATACTGCAAACTGTTGCTTATCTTCATCTCCAACCACAGAGAGGCTGGAGGTCCTTTACAGTCATTTCAGCAGGACTCCCTGTGATACCCATAGCTCTTGGGGAATCGATGTGAAATTACAAAATAATTAACTATAACCCATCTGCATGTCGCCTAAATACAGAATACTGATGTTCCTTTGACAGATAACACAAATGGTTGTCCAGCCAGGTTCATGTTTCGGGGCAGAGTGTTTTCTCAGCCTCTGGATGTAACGGGAGCTGTGTTCTGAACGCAGAGAAGACAAACTGAAACTTTAGTATTGATCTCATCATGCAAGTATTAGTCAATACCAAACGAATGTTGGTATCCATACATCGACACTTTAGGTCAGTTCACCCACCACTCCCAAAAATCCAAGATGTCAACCAGGAGGTAGCCAAATCCTGTCTTCAGTTGCTCAGAAACCAGGGGATGACGTCCATCTTTGTCATCCAGTCTATGGGGAAGGAGGTGGAGGGACATGACTGGTCGAGTCAGTCTGATGAATCTGTGTACAGGTCAGCGTTTAACAACAATAAGTCACACCTTAGTTTTATTTGCAGTCATGCTCTGAGCATCGTTTGACTGAAAGACAAAATCATTATTACTAATTACAAGTATTTCTTACATGATTATTACATTTTATATAATTTCTCCCAAGTATCTGAAACGTTCAGCATTCTGCCAGTCTCACGCTGTTCCATGTTCTAATCCTGCTGGATCATTGTTCATGCTCTATGTTCCCACAAATAAAATAGAAAGTCATACACAGTACTGTGCACAATGCAGTACAACATAGTCCCATCAAGATGGATAACACTAGTACCTGCGCCATGGTGGCCATCGAGGTGAGGAAGGCCCAATCCAGCACTGCTTTGAAAAACCAGCACAAAAGAAGGCTGATTTCTTGATCCTGAAATTTCTGTCTCTAGATATTTCTGTTTTAGACTCATCTATTGGAACAGCTGGGTAACAAGGTGCTTTGACAGTCACACAGTGATGGCAGAGGAGCTGCACCGTATGTAAGCACATATGGCAGCTGTTCTAATCCAACTAAACCGTTCTGAACAGTTCATACTGTAGGTTTGATCCACATCAAAACCAAGACTCGACTATGTGACGTCATTCAGCTTCATCTCTCTTCTGGACATGATTCATGGCTTTATGTGGTGACATGTTTCCTTGCAGGGGACATAACGGGATGTAGTTTTGAGGGGAATCAGCCAGAGTGAGACGTCGTCAGGCTGCAGCCAACAAGAGACTTTTCCACGTCTTTGTTGCATGTGCTGAGCAATAGATAAAGAAAAGCAGGCGGAAAGACATGGATGGATGAATTACGACTTACATTTGTCAAACTTCATACTCTGTCCTTTCAGGAGACTCGGATGGGGAGCTGTTGGCCAAGTTTTGTGGGCAGACCACCCCCACAATTCCGATTGTGGTCTTTACCCCAGAGCTCTGGGTCAATTTCCAGAGTGATGCTTTCCTGGGAGACGTGGGCTTCAAGGCCAAGTACTTGTTTTCTGGTAAGACAGACGCTGACAGCTTCGTTACTCCCATGTGCCATACATTATATTTAAGTGTCAGACCATTTTTCTAATCTAGCAGTCATAATGTACCAACAATGTCCTGATGTGGATCCTTCTCTCTATGCAGAATGTGGAGGCTGGCAGACAGGCGAAGGAGGGGTTTTATCCAGTCCTAACTACCCCAACCTCTATCCCAGTCCCAGTCGCTGTGCTTGGCTGCTGGAGGCTCCAGTAGGCCACACAATCAGCGTGAGTCTGCAACGTGGCCCGTTGCATTACTGAATTTAGAGACTGAAGGGAAATTCTCATACACATACTGACTGAGGTGTTTTCATCATAATGTCTTGTTTTTGCCCAATCACACATTAAACAGTCTCATTTAGTTGTGGTACACTGAGAGACCTACTACTAATGCATACTGGTAGAAGAGCTCAACTCGACTGAATGCCCTCCACAGTAACGGACAATACAGAAGAACAGACACCAGGAACTTTGGCTGAATCAAATGTCTTGACTTCCTGGCAATTGCAAGCTTATACATTTTCTGGGTCTTTACCCTTATAGTCCTGTTCTGGTAAAATGTCGGATGTAACCCGTTTGAATGCATGACGGCACCATACCTAATTTAAGACATCTATTTATAAAATGTTGTTGTACGTACACACAAATGCCACGCTGGGACAGCAACTATTATTCCAACCACAAATGGTAGTTTCTGGGCGTAGAAGTTCACATTACAAGCAGAGGCTGAATATAGAAGATGGAAATCATTTCCTGTTCTGAAAATGAAGCCAGGTGCAGAACTGACCTGCGTTCCTACAATGACAAGCAGGAGGTGTCTTCTCTGTTTGTACAAGCAAGTCCAATTATATCGAAGTTTATGGGAAATGTACCCATCTTCTCTCAAGGATTTGATGCCTTTCTTGGTCACAAACACAGTTATACCTGGTATAACGCACAGTGAAATGTGTTGTGAACCTGTTCCACACCGAGACAATAACAACAAGATTGGACCACCCTCCTCAGGGCCAAGAAGTCCTGCTGGGTGCTGCTGCCCATCCAGGTGCTGATGCTCCCAGCCAGAACACTCTCATGGTGCAGGTGTAGAAGCTCCTGAGCACCTTGAGAGGGAGCTTGAAGTCCCTCAGGCGTCGGAGGAGGTAGAGACGCTGTGGAGCTTCTTCACCAGGGTGCTGATGTGACAGGACCACGTCAGGTCCTGGTGATGTTGACACCCAAGTACCTGAAGCTCTCCACTCGCTCCACCTCTGTTCCACTCTCCTGATATGTTTCCTCAGTAAACATTTACCAAATGGTCTAAATTGTTGTTTTTATGTTATTTAAAAAACAAACCATGATGGTTGTTCTGTCAATTACAGTCTCATTTGGAGTGAAGTAGACGCTGGAGCTAAGTCTGTTTTGGACCATGGCTGTCTTGTGGTTGACTAGTTGCTATTGTCTGGGGGTGCGTAGTGTCATTGTCCGAGCCGCCCGTCGCTCGACACACCCGAGCAAGGTCCAAGATGGCAGCAGTCAAATTCCAAGTTCAAGGCTTCATCACAGTAGTCCGTCTGGTTCCATCAGGGTGGCTACAAGACTGTATATACAGTTCATGAAAGCAAGTGTGGGTTGTCCATTACATTTCTCAAATCTGACAGACTGGAACTTCCCAGTGTTACCTTTGTTTACCGTCTGTAGTCACTGGTCAACGATACTAGTGAAACCACTGAGTTTATTTTTCATTGTTTGCTATTGTTGTTTGGTGTAGCTGCTGAGACAATCAGTACTGTCTGCGTATTCAGATACTGCTGAGGTCGTTCAACAGACCCACTGCTTAGTAGCCATGTACGTATATACCACAAATCCTTGGTCTCCACTCCTCTGTCTTTCTGCAGCTAACCTTCAGCTACTTTCATGTGGAGCCACACGACACATGTCGCTGGGACTCCGTCACCATCTTTAATGGAGGATCTCCTGGTTCCCCTATCATCGGCCAGTACTGTGGTACCACGTCCCCGGGAACCATCCAGTCAGGGTCCAACAAACTTGCTGTAGTTTTCCTGGCTGACCATAGTGGTTCCAGTGGAGGATTCACAGCCTCCTGGTCTACTGATTCTTCAGGTGGGTTTACACCAGCTATCCACCTGCTTATTTTTACAGAAGTACAAACAGTCAGGGGTACCTACACGCTTCAAAATCCTGCTGTTGGTGGTCCCATGTTCTATTAACACAGAGAATGTTATCATCACCTGACATGTCAGAGAAAGATATTCACTTGAGCCCAGTAAATTCTGTTTGATTTCATCAAGTTTTAGGAGCATTTTAAATGTCTAAGGCTTGTTTTGGAGTTTGGTGGATGATAGTCCATTCATGAACAGGCCTGGTACTGCCATATGCTTATTCATGATGCAGGACCATCAACAAGGGGGCGCAGGTCTCAGGATTCAGAGTGTGGTCACGTTTGTTGTTTTTTTTTTCTTTGTTTACTGCAAAAAACTCAACACATCCTCACTTTAAAGCATCTTGTCACCAGTAATATGACATGATTTGAGACTGATGCTGCACATACTTAGCAACCCTTAGCAACACAGTACACGCAACAGGTCAACATCAAGTCATGTGTACTTCAGCGTATATGACACTGGTGGGAAAAGACTGAGCCAGCTCCCACTGTCTCCAACATCCATGCCTGATTTTGCAGTGACTGTTCAATTCACCTGAGACAAAATAATGCAATAGTCCAATGCTGGTTACTGTATACTATTGGTTTGTGGATCCATTAAATTACTCAATTTAATATATATTAAATTACTTAATCATGAGAAAACTCTCTTCTGAAAATAGTCTAAACTCCAGCCTTCTTGCAAGGACATTTCAGCCCTAAGGAGGAAACAAACAACCCTTGAGTGTGCTTGTGTCACTGTTCTATTTTTTACTTTTATTTTTTGTGTGAGCATTTCATACATGGTCTCCATACATGTAACCTACCTTTGTTTTCCATCAGGCTGTGGAGGCGTGATCCATGCCGATACAGGAACAATCAAATCTCCAAACTATCCCCAGAACTTCCCAGCCAATGTGGAGTGTTCTTGGGACATCATTGCCCATGAGGGAAACCACTTGGAGATGAGCTTCAGTAGTGATTTCCAGATTCCAGATAGCACTGGGACCTGCCAGAGCAGCTATATCAAGGTAGCAGCACTACACTACAGCAGAGCCACCCACTAAGCCCCAAACCCAACCGAACCCTCTAACCCCCTAACCGTAACCCACTAACCCCCTAACTGTAACCCCGTAACCCAACCTAACCTTCTAGCCGCCTAACCCCCTAACCCTAACCCCCTAACCCAACTTAACCCCCTAACCCTAACCCCCTAACCCTAACCCAACCTAACCCCCTAACCCTAACCCCCTAACCCTAACACCCTAACCCAACCTAACCCCCTAACCCTAACCCCCTAACCCTAACCCTTGGTGTTGTTGCAGCAACTGCCTGTTTTGTGGTTACCTGTAGAGGGAGAAGGCAAAGGATGCATAATGTGAGCTTGTGTGTGAAGCTTGTGTAGTTCTACTCGGTTGGTAGTAATGAAGAATTGTTTGTGTTTATAAAACGATGAGAATCCATCATGGTGACAGCAGCAGTGATCATGTCGAAGGGGGTGAACGTTGACTCCCGACATGTAAACTATGGGTATAAGCCTCCCATTGACTGCTTTCTCTTCCCTTTCTGTGATCTACCTGGTACTGTTTTTAAATCCCAGTCACTCCATTCATACATTCAGCTCTTATTTGTGCTAATAAAACAATTAAAGCAGTTAAAACAGTCACCTGCAGAGGACAGTTACATTCAAGAGCAGGGTAGTTTGTTATGAGGGTTTTAAACTGACCAGAAGGTACAAGAACGTTAAATTTGAGTGTGTTTTGTATGATGTTCCAAGTGTATAGGGTTAAGGTTAGCACAAAAACTAAAAGCAGTTTTCCCAAATGTAGCATTTGCAACCAGGACTTTGAGCAATAGCTGGTCACAGGTCGAACTATGACTGGAGAAATAGTTTCATAATGAAGAGAGATATGGTGGCAGTTTGTCATCTAGGACTATGAATAAATAGAAACCAATGCCTGTCACGTCTTGCACACACGAAATGCCGTGATATGTAGGATGAACCACAGTACCGAGGCGGCACTTTTAAAGATTTTAAACGACATCAGGTGGAATTTGGATAACAGAAAACTCACAGTGTTGGTTCTACTGGATCTAAGCGCTGCTTTTGATACAGTAGACCATCACATTTTATTAAATAGACTCAAGCACCTGGTCGGCCTCTCTGGTGCTGTTTTTAACTGGTTCAGCTCCTACCTCACAGACCGATGCTTTTATGTAAGTATGGATACGTGTTCCTCAGGGACCCATAAAATTAGGTGTGGGGTTCCCCAAGATTCAATTTTAGGTCCCATTCTTTTTAATCTTTACATGCTTCCTCTTGGGGACGTCATCAGGAGACACGGCATCAGTTTCCATAGTTACGCTGATGACACACAGCTGTATGTTGCTGTGTCTTCTGATGACTCAGGGCCAATTGATACCCTTTTAAATGCATTTTAGACATCAAGTCATGGGTGGCAGCGAATTTCCTACAGCTCAACCAGGACAAAACAGAAGTTTTAGTTGTAGGTCCTGACGGCCAGAGAGAGAAACTTTTATTAAATCTACAAGGTTTTAAACCAGCACATTCTGTAAAAAACCTGGGCGTATTTTTTGACTCTGAGCTGAATTTTATCCCTCATATTAACAATATAATGAAAATAGGTTTTTATCATCTCAAGAACATAGCCAGAGTCCGCCCGTTTCTCTCTCAGGCCAGCAGGAGGTGCTAATGCATGCTTTTATTTCCTGCCGGTTAGATTATTGTAATGCCCTGCTCTCTGGTCTTCCCAAAAAGAGTATTTGAAATCTCCAATTGCTACAAAACTCAGCCGCTCGCGTGCTGACGAGGACCAGAGGGCGGGATCACATTACACCTGTTTTAAGGTCGCTGCATTGGCTCCCTGTCCGCTTCAGGATCCATTTTAAGGTTCTTTTATTGGTTTATAAGTGTCTTAAAGGCCTTGCACCCAGCTATTTATCTGACCTGCTTTTACTGTATCGACCCTCGCGGATCCTGAGGTCCTCCGGCAGCAGCCTTTTATCCAGACCAGTAGCCAGAACCAGAACCCACGATGAGGCAGTATTTAGCCACTACGGCCCCACCTGTGGACCAGCCTGCCGGAGAGCCTCAGGACTGCAGAGACTGTCGATACTTTTAAAAGAAGGTTAAAGACGCACATTTTTAATCAGGCTTTAAATTGAACTTTAATTCTTTTATATTCTTATCATTTATTTATATTTGTATTTTATCTTTATGTATTTACTCTTTTAACTTTTATTTTATCTTACATCGGGCCTTTTATTTTTAAAGTTTTTAGTTTTATTTCCAATGGTTCCTTAGGGGGGTCCTCCACACTGGCGCTGGGTCCGGTCTGCTGCTGGGGTTTCTGTCTGCGGGTCCCTTCGACCCGGCTGGTTGGGGGGCTCCCCACCTCGTTGTGGGGATCCCCCTGTCTGCCGGGTCGGGGGTCCGGGCGCCGGCGCCCCCAGTAGTCATGGTCTGCAACTCCTCCTGGTGTGGACGGCCCCAATGGTAGCGTTTCCCACAATCCCTCAGTGCCATGCCACGCCTCTTTTAGTCTCGTGGTGTGTGTGTGTGTGTGTGTGTGTGCACGCGCCTGCATTTGTTGTATGTCTATGTGTATGCATGGAGGGTGGGAGGGACGGGTTTACTTTATTTTTTAAATGTTGTAATGTTTTTAAATGTGGTAAAGCACTTTGCGTTGTTGTTGTTGCACATGAAAAGTGCTATATAAATAAAATTTGATTGATTGATTGAAGTAGCATGAATCTAAGGACAGGGTTTCAGATCGACGGCAGAGCAAGACAGACAAAACAACTTATAATTATCCATCTTCTTTCTGCGCATTGTAAAATTAGCTCTGTTTGTTCACAAATATACAATATTTTGTCGCAGCTTGCTGACACGTGTCAATGTGGAAACTAGCTCTAACTTTCTGATCCCATCAGATACCAAAATTTTTCCGCTCTGAGACCCTAACCCTAACCCTATCTATTGAGTGTGGTAATGTCCAAACTACTGTCCACAGCTGCTGTGCCTCTAGAGAAGGGTTAGGGTTACTGTGTACTTCCTGCAGTTCGTATGAGGCTTGTTGTGGGATTTCAGTGGCTCAGTGTGCAGTCTTCACAAAACAATACAGAACAATTTGTTATAGACAATGTAATAATGAATATTGTGTCTAATAATATAAACTGTGAACATGACAGAACCCAATACTGAACCTTGTGGAGCCCCTCTTTTCAATAAATAAATAAATAAACAAACAGGACAACGCCCTCACTCTCCTCAGTGAAAATCCTACCACCACCACCATCCCTGCAACCTTCCTACAAGACTCCTTTTAACTGGAAAACTCTCATACACCTGTTGACGCTGAATATTAATGCGAGTGGCCCTGACGCTGAGATGCAGCTTTGACAAAATGGCAGTATTTGGTGCCCTGGGAATGAGAATGGGTCGCAACAACGATAGCGAAACTATTGTTTCAGAAGTGTACAGTATCCAGTGCAGCTTTAAAACAATGTTCTGTTCAGGAACTGTTTCTGAATCAGTAAATGTTTCTGCAGGTGTGGTCAGGTCGGACCCAAAATACTGAGAATCTGCTGTCGACAGGCTGTGGCTCAGCAGCTCCAGGACCCGTCGTTGCTCCATATAACATCATCACAAGCCGATTCCAGGCCTCTGAAGCTCCTGGCAAAGGTTTCTCACTCTCCTTCAGCACGAGTAAGAACCAACTCAGTTTCATGGTGAAGTTATGATGTGACTGTGATAGTGCTTGAATCTATTCATTGGGAAAATGGCAATTTTATTCATTTTCAAGTAAAATTAGGGATCTGTTCCTGTCTGTAGCTTCTGGTCTCAGTTTTCACAAGACACAGTTTGAACATAGATGGGAGGCACATCATTGTTGGAGTGATGTGAATGTGAATTGGATGGACCCAACATCTCGTGTGTTCTGTTCATTAGGGTGTGGCACAAATTTCACCACTTCCAGCGGTCGTGTGGTTTCTCCAAACTATCCAGCCGACTACCCTAGTGACTCCAGATGCGACTACTTCATAGATGCTGGAGAACAGACTGTGGTTGTCCTCACCTTTCAGACCTTCCAAGTAGAAAGCAAGTGTCAACACTAACCATAACCCTAAAGGTTAAATCAAATAAAATAAATAAAAATAAACCACATGGAGCATCACCTGTAGAGGCCTGCGTGTCATTTCAGGATGGGCTTATTTCCATTTGAAACTTTTGGACATTGTGATAGAAGTAGATGTTTTAGAATTTCTGTTGTTTGATAACCAAAAGCCAATCATGTGTTCTGTTGCTGTTAATCTGTTGTGTAGCACACTCCACCTGTCTGTATGATGGTCTGAAGATCTACGACGTGGCTGCTAATGGAACTGCTATTGCCACGTTGTGTGGTAGCGACATCCCAGGACCCTTTGCCACCTTTGGCCCTATGTTGCTCCACTTCTACTCTGACTTTGTGTTCCACGACACTGGCTTCATGGCAGAATACAGAACCATTCGTAAGTAATTAAGAGGAAGAATGACTTCTATATCCAAGTATGAAAAATGTAGTTATAAACAACTGATTCATGAGGATGTAACCTAACGCTAATATAAACCTAAGGAACCAATCCTGTCAGCTTGCAGACTGGGGATTTCTTCATCACTATTCTTCCTCGCATGAGTTTACAGCATGTGTGCAGAGTTTCAGGTGAGGCGGTGATCTGTGGTGCAGAGCTACATCTCAGTCATTTGAAGGCAGAAAGAGATTTCTGTCATGAAAACCCATATGTACCTGGATGCACTGAAACTCGTTTAAGGACTCAATAAATGACTGTAAAGGGACAAAAACCTTTTTCAACATGATTAAGAATCAGGACAATTCATCAGTGATGAGTGCTGACTGGAAAATCAATAAACTCATTGTTTGAGTAGCAACTTTCAAAACAAGCTGAAAAGTGGAAAATTGGTTTTCATGGAATAAACTAATGAAATAAAACGGCAGCACTGAACAGAATGCTGCAAGAAAGGATCAGATATAATCGTAGGATAGTATGATCACTTTATAACAAGTGTGTGTGTGTGTGTGTGTGTGTGTGTGTGCAGCATGTGGTGGTCTTTTCAGCGGCACTGCAGGAACAGTGAGCAGTCCAGGACTCTCCATGTTCAACTATCACCACAACATCAACTGTTCCTACCACATCATGGTCCAAGCAGACACAGTGATCGATCTCAAGTAAGACTGCACTGGCTGCAATAACGGGACTGCAGAGAACTTGTATCTGTGACATGAAAGATCCCTTCGGTCCAAAAAAATGTTGCTTTTATGGATAAAGATAATTATTTAAGCAAACAGAGATTCTTATGACATACCTGGTGTTGTTGTGTCAACCGAACCAAGTCGTTCAATCTGAAAGCAGCCGTATTTTACATTCAAAGGAGACAAACCTGAGGCCACAAGATAAAGAAGAAAACATTTTCTTTCTGTGTGCAAAATAGTAAGAACAGACCCATTTTTAACACAGTCAATAGGTTTTGTTTTCCCATTGGACTTCACTTAAATGAAGACTGTCCTGAACGGGTTTCATCTTCCTAAACCTTCCCTTCCCAACCCTATTCCTGACCCTAATCCTAGCCCTAACCCTAATCCTGACCCTAATCCTGATCCTGTCCCTAATCCTGACCCTAACCCTAACCCTAACCTTCCCTTCCTAACCCTAACCCAAACCCAAACCAGTGGTTGCACTGAGGGCCACTAATCTGTCACTGTGTGACTGGGACTATGTTGGTGCAGCTGAAAAACCCCTTCAAAAACAAACTCTAATGTCGGAAACTAGTGTCTCCTGGTAGCCCTTTATGCCCTCCTTTTCTCGCTCCACAGGTTTAACACCTTTCATCTGGAGGCATCTTCTGCCTGTCGCTATGACTATGTGGCGGTCTATGATGGACAGGACACCTTGGCACCCTTGCTGGGGAAATTCTGTGGTGCAGTGCTCCCACCTGATCTGCGCTCCACCACCAACCAGCTGTTCATTGTCTTCAGGACAGATCACACACAAAATGGGATTGGCTGGAGAGCTACTTACCACCAAACCCTTGGTAGGTCAAAACCCAGCAACGCTGAACACTGTCAGGTATTCATCCACACACATCCATCCCGGTGGTGGTAGCTCCGGTTGGGGGGGCAGACTGACAGAGGCCTGGCTGCCATCCTGCCCTCCGACCACCACCTCAACAGTCCATCCATACGCATCCACACCAGGCAGGTGGTGAAGTGTCAACGTGAAGGACACATCGACCATGACACAGGTTACAGGAATCGAACCGCCGACCTTCTGATCATTGACCGACCCGCCCTACCACCTGAGCCACACGCCCTCCCTCACGTTTTGTACACTTTTTTGGCTTTCAAATTAGATTGTAAATATGTAAAAGAGTATTTTTTACCATGTGTCTTCATAAAATTAGTCATAATGACAAGGAAAGAAAATATCTCTGTTGGTACCAAATGGGCTGGTGTGAGTATTCACACACAGCAGTCTCAAGAGTTAGATTAGGATGATGTTAAATAAAAAAATAAATAAAAACCATCTACTGAGGATCAGGTCTGCGGATGTAGACTCTGTTGGAGATGGCCCGATTGGCTGGAGCAGACAGAAAGGAGACAGTACCTTAGACAAACACTCCTGATAACTGTCAACCTACCACCTTTCAATGCATTCCAGCATGTACCACAATAGTCACAAACATGACACGAATGTCCAGTGTGGTTCAGTGGCCTCCTCACTCACCTGGCCTGGATCCACTCTTGTACATGTGGTAGAATGGGAGATGGAGCATCAGCCAGGAACTACAAGGAATGTTTCCAACATCCTTCAAATCCATCCCAGGGTAAAATGCGGCTGTTCTGAAAGCACAGGGAGGCGCTACCCAGCACTAGAAGGATCATATTGAAGGACTTGGCGAGTGTGTTTTACCATAGACATACATTCAGCTACCAAAAGCACACCTTCTGCTCCTAGATATTCTACATGTTTGTGGCACTGCTGTTGCACAGTCGGAGTTTGAATCTCCCAGATGTTATTCATCTACTTGAAACAGTCTGGATTGTTGGGTCCTCTGTTCTTTGTTTAAAATGTGTAAGGTCTTTACCAAGTAGAGCGCTATGACATGACGTATGTCGTAAATTGATGCTATATACATATATATATATATATAATCAAATTGAACTGAGCTGAGCATTAGTCTGCACATTCCTACTGCATGGTATCAATACCAAGACTGAAGGAAGGGTTGTTTGCTTCTGAATGACCTGCAGGTCCAGCACAGGGATGTGGGGGCTTCCTGTCCATGCCCATGGGCATGTTTGGTTCTCCAGATCCTAACTTGGATGGCCGCTATGAGCCGAGTATGAATTGCCTGTGGACTATTCAGATGCCGGTCAACAAGGCAGTTAATCTGACCTTCAACTCCTTTGAGCTTGAGAGCTCCTCGACTTGCCGCTACGACTATGTCAAAGTAAAGTAACTGCACATTTTCTTTCACTGGAATATACTTTAACAGACAGCTATGCTCGAGCTACAGAATTATGGCCATAAGGGCAGCTGTTGGCATCTGATCCTGCTGCTGTGAATGCATGGCTGACTGATCACTCTGTACTACCTGAGACTAACTACACATCTGGATTTGCTGCTATATTGATGTACTTCTGCATTTCATGAAATCAAGTGGAACAATCAGAATCACTTATTCTGTTAATAGTAAAGATGACAAACATGGCCTTCTTTCTCTTCATGTCTCTATTGTATGCGTTTGTCTCGTCAGGTGTATGATGGGGACAGCGTTCACTTCCCTCTGGTCGGGACATTTTGTGGAAAGTCCATTCCTGCATATTTCATCTCAAGTGGAAACTTTCTGACTGTTCACTTTGTCTCTGATGCCATGGTACAGCTGCCAGGCTTCAACGCCACCTACAGAGCTATATCACGTAAGTGCTTTCTACTCTTTCTACT
Source organism: Stegastes partitus (assembly GCF_000690725.1). Taxonomy (NCBI): domain Eukaryota; kingdom Metazoa; phylum Chordata; class Actinopteri; family Pomacentridae; genus Stegastes; species Stegastes partitus. The sequence continues at coordinate 42,473 of NW_007578502.1, read as the reverse complement.
GAAACAAGGCTTCATTTTCATCTGAAAAGCTGCCAACACCTGGTAGACCACATGAAATCTGTGTTTAATCCCACAAGGACTGCAGCTGGCTCACTGGCCATAAAGGGTTCAGACAAAGGGCACCGACACAATCAAGCCAATGTCAAAGATATGGCTGTGAAGATATCCTAAACCCTCCCCTGATCTCTTCTGTTCGTGCACGTTGCTTACTGTCAGATCTTCAAACAATATTTAACTGAAAATAAGAGCAACCTTAATAAAAATACAAGTTTGAACTGATGATGTCTGAGTTCAGTTCAGAAGAGGCCTGATGCAAAGATTGGCCGAGACCGGCAACCAGCTGGTTTACAGTGACTGAAACCAGCCAAACAAGCAAAACACAAGAAGCAGACGGCTGTCCTCCAAAGCCGGGCTTTCTTTATGCAGGTCGGCTTCAGAAAAAGTAAAGCTCCAGTCAGAGATATGAGGCTATCAGCTGCTTCTGATAACTCAGGTTTTCTGTTCAAACGCTGACACTCATGCAGGAAATCACTTTAAGTTTTGGCCAAATCAAAGTGAAATTAAGATTCTTAATTGGATGTTCTCTCTAATCTCTGTTCTATCAGCTGCAGCAGCAGCAGAATAAACGGACCTGACAGCAGATCAGAGCCAAACATAAAAACACATTTATGTGATTTCTGCATCACCATCCAAATACACGTGTGGTTCCCATGGCAACGTGATGCACACAGTGTGTGATGCTGTAACTGCACGGCTTTAGTGACCTACAGCTCATAAACATCGTAGGTCGTCATCAGGAAACAGTTAAAGGGAGACACTTCTTACGACCACTTTAAATCCAAAGTCTGGATCAGCATCAGTTGCTGTGGTGATCTAGTCAGGTCAAAGAGAGCCACCTCCTGACAATGACAACTTGAACTTTGGGCTCCACGTACCTCCCTACCTGTCTTCGTGGTACAGCCCTCTGGCCAATGAGTGGAAAGCTGAAGGAATGTGTTCTGCTTTTTGCTTGAGCAGTCAGGGAGGTGCTCATTTTGTATTTGAAATGGAGCAACAAAAGGACAATAACTTCTAGTAACTTGTTTAACTGTACACTAAATGTTATAATTCATCCTACATCCACCCAACCGGTGGAGGCAGATGGCCGTCCCTCCCTGAGCCTGGTTCTGTCGGAGGTTTTTTCCCCTGCGGGGGTTTTCGGTTCCTTCCCACCAGCAGACTGCTGAAGCTTAAAGGGAATCCAGATGTTTGGATTGTTGGGTGTTTCTGTCTTTGTGAAGCGCTATGAGATGACTTGTTTTTGTAAATGTGTGCTATACAAATAAAATAAAATTGAATTGAATTGAATCGATTGGGGAACTCAGAGCAGGTGAGGTGGGTTTGGCAGGCATGGACTGGGCCTAGAGAGAGACACAAGGGACTTCTGGTGGCTCGAAAGACATCATGCTACATCTGGTGCAGTCCAGCTGCAACCAGTTCTGCTTGCAGTTCGACATGAGGACCACTTGGTGGACAACGTTTGGCTACAGAATGAATTATTGTAATTTAAATGTGAAGTGGGTTTGCAAACCTGGGTGCAGAACGCATGGGCAGAAGACTGGAAGCATGAAGACAGGATTATTAACACTGATAGGAGCTGAGTGCAGGTGAAGAGGGATGAAGCAGACCAGCACCCTGCACCACAGAGCAGGGTTTAGGTTAGTGAGATAACTTCAGGTTTAAACTGGGTTTCCAGAGTTACCATGGTGGCTCACTTCCACACCCAGGTTCAGGTCCAGAGTAGAGATCTAAATAGAAGAACACCTCCTAGTGACCACTCAGTTTTCTTGGAAAATGGCATCAACATTTTTAAGTGATCTCAGAGCTGGTGCACATGGTGACAGAGACCATCTCAACCTTGTTGTGTCCCTGCAAGCACAGACTGGACAGATCTAGATTCTCAGCAGGAACGCTTCAGTCTTACTTTATTTTCATTCTTGTTGGCTGCAGACTATTTCAGGCTTTTGCACAGTAACAGAATCATTACACAGAAACTGGAACACAAAGACCTTTTACTAGAAGATCTGCAGTAACCTTGTTACCAGGATGAATGATGTTTACTAGTGGGTGAATGAAAGTGCATCATGGAAACAAGGTCAAAGTTAAGAGAGTGTTTTTGACCATGTTTCTTACCAGAGTGCATTCGTTCAGCCAACACACAGGTAGTGTCGCGTGACATCATGTGACGCATGTCAGGTGACTCCCGAAACACAGTCCAGCAGTGGTATGACCAGACTGGAGGAAAGAGGGGCAGTCCACCTCCATACAACAAGCATAATCAGCACTGTTTGTGATACTTTAGGTACAGGTTTCTGTTTGTAGACTTTTTCTTGTAATTTATTACCTAAGTTTACTTTTTATTGGACCACGTTTTAGTGAAAACATATTGCATTTATACTCTGATGAGGATGCAGGTCATTCCAAAGGCGTTACTTTTTTGTCAGCATTGCACTGCTGTGTCCTGTAATTTTATGCATCTTCAAAACCTCTTCATGGTTCTGTCTTCCTGCAGATGCTTGCGGTGGGACTCTGAATGCCACGACCACAAACCAAACCCTGACCTCACCCTCCTTCCCCGGTGCCTATCCTGCTTTCACCTTCTGTCGCTGGATACTGGATGCTCCAGCCCAGGAAACCATCCAAGTGTCTGTCCAAGCCTTTGTCCTCCAGCCCAGCCAGAGCTGCTCCACAAATTACCTAGAGATGAAGGACTGGCCTATAGTGAGTTCAGACAGGGGCTGAACCAAAAGCTGCTCTATCACAGGCAACAGAAGTTGTACCAACGGGACACATAGGGGCTGCAGGTGGCTCTGTGGTTAGCACCACGTTAGCAACATGCTGAGGTTAATTGGTGATTGTAAATTGTCCGTAGGTGTGAATGTGAGTGTGCTTGGTTGTCTGTCTCTAAGTGTAGCCCTGTGATAGACTGGTTACCTGTCCAGGTGAACCTGCCTTCACCCTGAGTCAGCTGGGATAGACTCCAGCCCTCCATGACCCTAGTGAGGGTGAAGGTGTAGAGATGATGGTTAGGACACATAAGAAGTGGTTGTAATGGGCAGTTTTGTGATTTTCCTACTGAAATACTACATATTAGGGGTAAAGCATGTAGAAATACACAGAGCCCACATTCAGAAGTTATGCCTTAAAGTGAGCCGTCAGGACTTCCATCCATCATCTACACACCACTTAACCCTCACCAGGGTCATGGGGGGCTGGAGTCTATCCCAGCTGACTCAGGGTGAAGGCAGGTTCACCTGGACAGGTAACCAGTCTATCACAGGGCTACACTTAGAGACAGACAACCAAGCACACTCACATTCACACCTACGGACAATTTACAATCACCAATTAACCTCAGCATGTTTCTGGACTGTGGGAGGAAGCCGGAGAACCCGGAGAGAACCCACGCTGCACGGGGAGAACATGGAGACTCCACGCAGAAAGATTCCGGTGCCCCCACCGGGACGCGAACCGGCGACCTTCTAGCTGCGAGGCAACAGTGCTAACCACCTGCGCCACCTTGCAGCCCCCAGGACCTCCATAACGTTGCTCTACAGCTAGCAGCCCTTTAACTGTGTTGTTAACTCTAACGGAGAAATGTGTCAGCAATGAGCAAAGCGCAGTGCATGTGTTTCTGCTGGCAATGTTCCCACAACAACAGGCAGATCCTCAGCGTTAGCACGTTGCACAGCTGTTCACCACCAGGGGTCACTGTCACACAGCAGCCGATTCTATTCCAGGACGCTGCTCTGCCGCAAACATGTTCATGATGTAGGATTAGGTTTTTCAAATCTGTCTCGGTGTTTTTATGTAAAATGATCCCTCATAGAGAAAGTTAAGTAATTAATTCTATATAATTATTAAATTAAACTGTGTTTGAAGCAACAGACGGTGAAACAGCCTTTTTCAACCAACAGGCAGGGTAGAATGTAGGCTCACATCAACCATCGTAGATGCTCCTGGGCTTCCTGTTCAGAGTTCAGACTTGTTGTACATGAGACACTGCTGTTGCCTGAAGCTGTTGGCCTTGGAAGACTGCGTTTCCCAGAAACTGTGCTTGGACACAGGCGTGTATTTGAGTGACCATCAGACCGATGCCACCTTAAAAACGTAGCCTTGGTCAGGTTGTGTTGTGAACCAGTCTGAACACCAGAGTTGTTTGACCATGTCACATGTGAAAGCATCCTCAGCCACTGCAGAAGGAGATCAGATTCATGAATTCAAACCTCAGGGACAAACACACTCTCGTGATGTTCATTGTGACACCGTTCTTCTGTTTCCAGGGAGACTATGGGCAGTCACACAAGTTCTGTGCATCGGACAGCCATCCTCCAGATTTCTACAGTTATGGCAGGACGGTCCTCATACACTTCAGCTCTGATGACTTCATGACTGGAAATGGTCTCAGTTTCACCTATCAGATCGCTAGTAGGTACCTGTGGCGTACAGAAGAGCAGAAACACAACCAGAGTGTCCGAGTCAAGGGGGGCACTGTTATTTAGTGCTAGTTGTTGTTTTATGAACAGATCAACTTCAAATGATTGTGCACTACTTACCTGTCTGCAGCTTTACTGAAAAACAGTGGACACGACTGTATGGAAAGCTCAGCCACGAGTCTTTGGTCGCCAGTTGAGGATGTATATGCACAAGTAAACAGCTTTTCTGAGGGAGGAAATTACCTTCTCCTTGCATCACATGCTTGTGGAGAACCTGGTGCCAGATCACTTGCAGACGACCTAGTTCTGCGTCAGGGTGTCGTAAATAGCTGCGATCTATCGACAGTCGGTTGCAGCAGCAGTAGCTCAGAACCTTCACATGTGGAAGTGTCTGTGGACAAGATGCTGAACCTGAAGCTGCTCCTGATGGCAGGCAGCATATTGCATGGCAGCTCTGTCACCTCTGGTGTGTGATTGAGAAACACATTTAAAGCGCTTTGAGTAGCACTAAGGTATGAAAGTGCTCTAAGAGTGCAGACCATTTACCTTCTGATGAGGAAACATCTGGAAGTCAGTGGCCGGTGTAACTGACCTCACTGCTTCTGAGGTGAAGGTTATTTACCTCGATTATAAAACAGACCTTTTTCAGGTTTCCCTGTTTCTCTGGGCAGGTCACAGCATGCACTCTCACACTTTTCATTAGCTCCTTTTCCTGAGTAAATGACTGAATGATAAGCACGGCGAATACTGAAACGTAGTTCCTGATACGTGCTCTGACTTTGGTTTCCAGGTTGTAGCCGAACCTATGAACAGGAATATGGTTACCTGAAGAGTCCAGGCTGGCCTGGCACTTACCCCCACAGCATGGACTGCACCATCATCTTGAAGGCACCACAGAACAGCTACATCTCCTTCTTCTTTAACAGTTTTGATGTGGAGTACCACTCCGACTGTAATTCAGACTATTTGGAGGTAACAAAACCAGCACGCAGACCCACACTTCAGAAACAACCTTACTGTGCTTGCTTGTGCATGTTATTCATATAATTTTCACTGTGGACAAAGTTCCCGATGCTGAGCAGTTAAAACATCCCTTCCTTAGAAGTCAGAGGGTCGAGCCAGAAATAGGTCAGGTGTAGCATATGTTAGCTGCCTGTAAAGCTGGAATCACATATGTTTCACCTTTTCTCATGGAATGATTGTGCATTTAATGAGAAAACACACATTGGAGGAGATTCCGTGCATCAGAAGGTCCAGTATTACTCTTTAAATGTCCCTCAGTCACTAATACTGAGTCTGGCCCCCTGACATGGATCAGTGTTCAGACATGGTGGCGTTCTGTCCATCAGCTGATTGATGGAGTCAGTGGGCAGGACGTCCCACTCTGCAGTCACATCCTGAAGTCAGACCTGGTTCCAGCTGCTAACTGGGACTCAGGATGTGATCACTGGACCTGGTCACAGTGATGACTGATGTGTAGAAATAGAAATAGAAGAGAAATGTGTCTGAAAACAACAATTATTCCAACTTTATGGGCAACATTGCAGTACTACAAGAATGGCATCAGTGGTACTGTTGATACATTACATGTCCATAT
>NW_007578502.1:27481-35320 GCF_000690725.1 Stegastes partitus | reverse complement strand
CATATATGGTGTCAATGGTGGTACTGTTTAATGTATGTTGTCTGCATCTGCTCTGACCAGGATGCGTCAGTGACTCGGTCAGTTCTAACACTGTTCTGTCTCTCAGATCCGTAACGGCAGTACAGCAGACTCATCACTGATTGGTCGGTTCTGTGGCAGCACCCTGCCGAGCCCCATCTTCCCACAATCCAACCTGCTTTACTTACGCTTCAAGAGCGACTTTTCCGTCACACGAAATGGCTTTGAGGCCACATGGACGTCCTCTCCTCAAGGTCAGAACTGAACTGTTTGTAGAATTGAATATAAAATTCATCAGACATCGTGTTTTTAGTCCAAGCATGCAGGTGTGATGAACAGACTTCAGTCAGCGTGAACCTGGTGCAGTAACAAGGCTGTCTAGAGGCAGATGGTGACAACAGGGTGTGTTACTACCACACCTCCAATGCAGAGTTCAAAGTCCTGCTTTGTGCTTTTATGTCAGTGAACACACACATCACTTTCTTCTACACTTTTTTTTTTCACATTTCATTTATTGTCACATTTGCATACGACCACAACATCCTGTACTCTGAGCTGTTTCATGGTCAGAACTTTTGTTCAGGTGAACTTTCTGTAGTGTTCTCATGGTTATTACTGCATCTGATAATATTTCTACATACATATGATAATAAGCAACGTCATTGTTCATGTCTTCCAGTTTGTTTATCCTAGCTTAGCTGAAGCGTTTTCCTTCACCATGTTTCTTTCTAGGCTGTGGTGGCACTCTGTATGGAGACCACGGCTCATTCTCAAGTCCCAACTACCCAGGAACCTATCCCAACCATACTCACTGTGAATGGGCCATCAGGGCACCCAGAGGTGATGTGGTGACCATCACCTTTGCCCAGATCAGTATTGATGACCCTGGAGATTGTCAGAATAACTTCTTAAAGCTGTATGATGGCCCAGATGATTCCTCACTGCCAGTTGGACCTTACTGTGGAATGGTATGTGACTCAACACAACAGCCTGCAATCTGCCAGTGAAGTGATCTGTAATCCAACCACAGAGCAGTTTCATGATGGAAATGACCCAGCTCTATATTTATGACATTAACGACCACTCTACCAGAATCAGAGTCCAATGTGGTATGTAACAGTAGTTATGTCGCGTGTTGTAAAGAAGAAGAATCCATTTTCTGTTCGATGCGCCTTGAGCCAGTAGATTAGATGAAACGTGGTGTTTGCTGATAGAGTAACAAACAGCTGACACATTTGAATAATAAATCTGTCCAAAATATTGACCCTAGTGTGATTCCATGTTGGGCTGCAGTTGTCTCGGTGGTTAGCACCGTTAGCGCCTCACAGCTAGAAGGTCGCCAGTTCACGTCCCGGTGAGGACACCCGGGATCTTCCTGCGTGGAGTCTCCATGTTCTCCCCGTGCAGCGTGGGTTCTCTCCGGGTTCTCCGGCTTCCTCCCACAGTCCAGAAACATGCTGAGGTTAATTGGTGATTGTAAATTGTCCGTAGGTGTGAATGTGAGTGTGCTTGGTTGTCTGTCTCTAAGTGTAGCCCTGTGATAGACTGGTTACCTGTCCAGGTGAACCTGCCTTCACCCTGAGTCAGCTGGGATAGGCTCTGCCCCCCATGACCCTGGTGAGGATTAAGGTGTAGAGATGATGGATGGATGGGTGGATGGATGGATGGATGGATGGGTGGATGGATGGATGGATGGATGGATGGATGGATGGATGGATGGATGGATGGATGGATGGATGGACACCATGTTACTGCCTCAGGAGTGTGACGTCGCCAGGCCATCCTCCACACGGCTCTGATAGCATCGATAGCAATGATTGTGTTCAAATGGATGATTAGCCCTGGAAACCAAGCAGACCTGCTTTTTTTGGACAATCTAATTGTCAGCTTGTTAAGGTTGTGGCTCGGAGGTTGTTTTCTATAGTGAAGGGAGTTGTGACAATGGTACCACACAGATAGTGAAGAGGGAGAAGAAAGCAATGAGAATGTGGAGCCAGTGGCGGCTGATATGAGACGCCTGCAGCTGGTGGTTCAGAGTATCATCCTGGTGTCTTCATCTCACAGCTCATTACAGCCAGGGCTAGGCTGAGTGACAAATACATGTGTTTCGATACATTTTTCACGTAGCTGCTTCATAGAACAACTTAATGTGAGCGTGTCCAGCTCGTCCACAGCTCTGGGAGGGTAGCAGGAACTGCACTGGTTCCTGTAATTCTCCTGTGAGGTTTTGAACGTTTCGATGGGCTGATGACGTCTGGATCGGTGAACAGGGAACGTAAACATTTCTCATGTGCTTGCAGTGTGTACATATATGGGACAACTAGTTCACTGACTGTTTCCATTTGTAGCTTAGTCGTGAGAAGTTTTTTCATGTGAGAAGAATATTTTGTCTTGGTTTTAACTGAGGGACAAATATGAGATTCCCCATTTACAGACATGCTGTATTCATTAGAAATAAGCCTTGACACTAATGTTGTGCATTTCCACATATTGTCTTTATTATAACAGTCCACGTGGCAGCTGACGAGTGAGATCATAGACATCCTGTGTTTCTATTTCTGATGGACAGTTTGCAGTTAGCTTCTCATCTCTGTGTTTGTTCAGGAAACCAACATCGCTCCTTTCAGGGCCTCCTCCAACCAGGTCTACATCGTTTTCCAGGCACAGTACTCCACTCTGCCGTCAGGGTTCAGACTCACCTGGAGCAGCTGAAAGACTGTCTTCTTCACACATCGCCTCACACACACACACACACACACACATACACACACACACACACACACACACACGTCATCATTTGCTGTGCGTCCAAACCAATGTCTTTAATAAATCTGTTGTATGTTTAAATAAATACATGATTCAAGAAGTACAACAAGGCTGCTGATTTTACTCTCTCTGGTCAAAATCAATGTACTATTTGAAAGAAAACATCCTTTTCATAGATTAAAATAAAAAAGTATGTGAACAGCTTTTTTTTTTTTTTGCCATCATAGCCATGTAGTGTCTGATGTTAGAAGTTATGAGCTGACCGGTAGGTCTTTGGTGCTGCATCCCAGAACTGACATGTTCACCTGCTTCACTCAAATTCCTCTAGAATATAAAGAATATTCAGAAGGAAATAGATTAAATCTCTGTATTTGCTCATATTCATTTAGTTTTGTATGTTTTTGAAAAAGAAATTCATGGAAGCTTCAAGTAGTTCTACTCAGAGCATCACAGCCAGGTCAGGACAAGGAGGATGCAGATATGGATCATAAAGGCCTTTATTATATATATATATCTATGAAGGAGGACAGGTACTCAACTAAAACCAGGTTTACTTTTGTATTTGTCCAATTCTGAATGTTTGTAACAAAGACATTTGTCAGAACTTCTGGTCAGAAACGACACATAAACCTTCGGTATATAGAAGCATAGAAAGCCAGACAAGATGGAAGACAGCAAAAGACTAGGCTTGAAATGTTGTTAATTAAATAGACACAGACTCAGATACAGGTGGGCAGTAAAGTCAGAAAAGGCTCATTAAACACACATACTTTGGTGCCAGAAGTGGAGTGGAAGAGGAAGGGAGCTGTGGTCACCCGAGCACAAACCAGATGACCTTAGACCAGACTAGCAGCCAGCAGAGGGGCTGTGGCTACGCTGGGACAGGAGACTGAACTACCTGCAACAACACAGACTCAGTGTTAGCAAGGCAATTAACCAGAACTTGGTACCACCAAGGTAGTCCAAGCAAGGCCTGGATCAGTGCAGCAACAAGACACTGGACTCACCACAGTGGCCTGAGTGGACACGCTGGAGTTGTTCAACGGTCGTCTGCGTCGTGTGGCGGTCTGAGCTCAGCTTCTATGGGGAGACATGATAATTTGCAGGTGAGCTGCTCCCCGCTGCAGGTGTCCTCCATCAGGTGGTCATCTGATGAGCTGCAACATGTTCCACACACACCTCACTGCCACGAAGCAGAGCTGGAGCTGAAGGCCTCTGTTAGCGCCTCCGTCTGTAACACCGACCGTCAGCGATGTCACCTCGCCTACGAAGACACCAGAAGGCTTGTCAGTGCCATTTGCCCATTTAAAGTTCTTTTAGTGTTTTCCGGCGAAACCTAATCTCATGGAGCAGCCTAGTGTGATGTTTTACCTTTTAAAAAACTCAGATCACATCAGGTCAGTCACTGACTGTCTTGGAGCAGCAAAGTTTTATTTTACTTTCAACCACAGTTCAGTCTCCCATCACAGCACATGTGCACCTTCCATTCCCACACTGACCACTGCAAAGTTACAAAGCTGTCACATTCTCTCAGTGGAGGCTAAGGGCCTCAACAAGGCTGAAACTATTCAATTCAATTCAATTCAGTTTTATTTGTATAGCGCATATTTACAACAACAGTCATCTCATAGCGCTTCACAAAGGCAGAAACACCCAACAATCCAAACATCTGGATTCTCTATAAGCTTCAGCAGTCTGCTGGTGGGAAGGAACCAAAAACCCCCACAGGGGGAAAAAAACCTCCGACAGAACCAGGCTCAGGGAGGGACGGCCATCTGCCTCCACCGGTTGGGTGGATGTAGGATGAATTCTACCATTTAGTTTACAGTTAAACAAGTTATTAGAAGTTATTGTCCTTTTGTAACAGGAGGCATCATGGTGGGGCAGCAGGATGCAGAAGGTGAGGCCAGCGGCTGTAGTTCAGGAGCTCCAGATCCAGAGACATCCACAGAGAGAGCAGGAACAGGAGAACCTCGGGGGGAGTCACAGAGTTAGTCATATGTAATGGTGATAGGCAACTATAGAAACATATACATACACACATATATATAAAGAGGAGAGGAGAGGAGAGAAGCCCAGTGCATCATGGGAATCCCCCGGCAGTCTAGACCTATAGCAGCATCACTAAGGGACAGCTCAGATGACTCCCAGCAGCCCTAACTATGAGCTTTATCAAACAGGAACGTTTTTAACCTGATCTTAAAGGTAGAGAGGGTGTCCGCCTCCAGAACCCAAACTGGGAGCTGTTTCCATCAGACAGGAGCTGATAGCTGAAGGCTCTGCCTCCCATTCTGCTTCTAGAAACTCTGGGAACCACCAGTAGACCTGCAGTCTGAGAGCGAAGGGCTCTGCTAGGATAATATGGAACAATCAGGTCTTTAAGATACGATGGAGCCTGATCATTAAGACTTTTATATGTTAGAAGCAGGATTTTAAATTGGATCCTTGATTTTACAGGAAGCCAACTACACTGTAAAAAATCCTTTACAGTAGAAACCTGTCCAGTGAAAACTCGATTTCACTGAGCGTCTTTTCTGCACGGGTGGGATGGCGAGACTCTGCTGTTGAGAAGCTTCCTCCTCACTGCTGAATGCTGATAAAATAAGTCCACAGTTTGCTCTTGAAAAACACCTAATATTGCATCATTTCACCATTTGCTGCCGTTGGAGTTGATGTGTGACGGGTCGACGGTAGTGTGTTGGAGATAAATTCATAACTCAGCTGAATAACTTCACTGGGGCTTGGAAATTTGACATTGAGGGGGTTCATATTTCATTGCAAGCTTCACCAAAAACAGGTGTGCCTCCAGGTAACTCAGATGTTGTCAATTAACCAATCAAAAGCCTCCAAAGCCATGACATCATCATCTGGGCTTTCCCAGATAGTCTGAAGGCTTCTTAGTGGATGAACATGAATTTCTGACTTTGAAGAAATTCTTCGAAAATTCTCTCATTATTCTGGCGTTCAGCTGTTAGAGTGCTGCTGGTGTGAATGTGTGTTCTGCCTCTCCTTCGCCCTCCTTTCTGTCTCATTCCCAGGTGCTAATGACCTGATTGGGGTCCATCTGGAAAGCTGGCTTCCACCTGTGGAGTTGGCCAATCAGGGGTGGTGTGTTGCAGCTTAAAACTGCGCCCATGGTCAGATCAGCAGAGTCGCCATCTTGACCGCATGTTGGTTTGTTTGCTGTAAACCTGGAAGTACGTTTGTGTGGTGATGGACTGGGACTTCAGGATACCCTCCATCATTGTTAGACACACCGGGGTTACTGGCTGGTGCCACCCGCGTTTTTATTTCTAAGCTCCATTTGTAGAGAAGTCAGTTGGTCTTTTGATTGGGTTGGTTTTGTGACATCAGAGGAGTTCTTCAGGTCTTGTCTTGTTTTCTTCTTTCCAGCTGTTTGGCACCACCACCTCGTCACATCCTCCAGCCTCTTTGGTGAACCATTGTTGCACATTCTGGTTGAAGCACTGAGAAAATAAAACTCTAATTTTATTTGCACCTCACAGTGACTCCTGCATATCTTCTGGCTGTTGTGTTGCTCTCCTGATTTTAAGAGGGGACATAACATCAGCAAATAGAAATAATGTTGGTAATAAAATCCTAACTGACCGAAAACAGGAAACGTTGAGTCTGATTTAATGTCAGACAGTGAAAATAAAAAGGTTTTATGTCTTTTTATACAGTGGATGCAAACTTCTGGATAAATTAACTTTATTCCTTAAAAACACAACATGAGGGGCGCCCGTATAGCTCACCTGGTTGAGCGGGTGACCCATGAACAGGGGCTACGGTCCCCGACGCAGCGGTTGTGAGTTCGAATCCCGCTCACGACCCTTTGCTGCAGGTCTCTCCCTCACTCTTCTCCCCCCTGTCCTGTCTCTCTCCACTGCTCTACATAAAGGCAAAAGCCCAAAAAAATATATTTAAAAAAAAAACACAACATGATCAGATGGTGACATGAGCTCCGTCTGTGAGGGGATTGGATCTTTTCAGCAGGGCCGATGACAACTGCATACACAGATTTCTGATTTTCATGATCATCTGAAGTTAATGCTTGAAATATTTCACTTGAGTTTTAAAGTATGTAGAACAGACAAATGTTATCTTTTCAAATTAAATTACAAAAAATAATGTTTTCATTATGTTGTGTTTTTTTAATGCACCAGGACTTGTAATGAACACTGAACAGAGAATGAATAACGATTCAAAACACATCGAGTCAAGTGCTGCTAAAAGCAACACAAGAAAACGATGCAAAAGATTCATCACTCCTCATCGATTCACATTTTATTCATTCGCAAAAAGCAAATTCTCAAAAATCATCTCAATGTTTCTGTTGGTTTTAATGCCAACTTTGCATCAAGCTCGCCTTCAAGTAGCATTTGGAGCAGGGCAGGGGCGGATCTAGAGAAATGTTATTGGGGTGGCAGGGCATCTTCTGGGGGTGGCAGAGTCACCCCAAGCCCCCCCCAGTAGATCTGCCCCTGGAGCAGGGATGGGTGGCAGAACATTGGCACAAGAGATGTGATCAGATGGAGGTCACGTGAACGGTGCAGCAGGCCCACTTGGCTGCATACATTTTCCACTCACATGCTGCTTCTCCTCATCCTTGTCAGCCACCAGTTGTTGTTCGAGTGACCTCCATCTCCTGATGTCTGTTGGGGTGCTCTGTAAAATGCAGCTCTCCTATAGAAATGGTGTATAAATGTTTAAGCTCAGTTTGTGCAACAGTTGTTATTTATTGAGTCCATCAGACACGACACAGTGGTCACATCTCAGTCAGTGATAGCTGACCTTTTAAAATCCTGATACAGAGACTTAGGGTGGGTTAGGCTTAGAGTGGGTTAAAGTTAGGCTTAGGGTGGGTTAGAGTGGGTTAGAGTTAGGCTTAGGATGGGTTAGAGTTAGGCTTAGGGTAGGTTAGAGTAAGGCTTAGGGTAGGTTAGACTTAGGCTTAGGGTAGGTTAGAGTTAGGCTTAGGGTAGGTTAGAGTAAGGCTTAGGGTAGGTTAGACTTAGGCTTAGGGTAGGTTAGAGTTAGGCTTAGGGTAGGTTA
>NW_007578502.1:12186-27471 GCF_000690725.1 Stegastes partitus | reverse complement strand
AGGGTGGGTTAGAGTGGGTTAGAGTTAGGCTTAGGGTGGGTTAGAGTTAGGGTTAGAGTGGGTTAGAGTTAGGCTTAGGGTGGGTTAGAGTTAGGGTTAGAGTGGGTTAGAGTTAGGCTTAGGGTGGGTTAGGGTGTGTTAGAGGTGGTTAGAGTTAGGGTTAGGGTGTGTTAGAGGTGGTTAGAGTTAGGCTTAGGGTGGGTTAGAGTTAGGGTTAGGGTGGGTTAGAGTTAGGGTTAGGGTGGGTTAGAGTGGGTTAGAGTTAGGCTTAGGGTGGGTTAGAGTTAGGGTTAGGGTGGGTTAGGGTTGGAGTTGGTCAGGGTTGGTGACTACAAAGTGGGACTCCAAGCGACAGCCTGACATACAAGTGATGTGTAGAACAAGTGCATTTTAATGACAGCACAATCTGTGACTTCCTCCTCAATGAAAACATCAGTGCATGGCTACATATAAACTGCCACCTAATAAAGGGGAACTATTTCCATCTGCATTTAAAGATGTATTCATTTTATATTCGAGAAAGGGCACAAAAGTTGGACAAGTAAGTAGTTCAAGCATTTTGTTAAAAAAAAAACAACAACAACAATAAAAAAACTGACTGTGTAATGATGTTTTTAAAAATGCTTCTACAAATTTGGCAAATGCATATAATCGTGAAAGCAACTCTTCTTTTGGCTCTTCTGTTGCTCATAACTTCCCGATTCCAACCAAGAGCGCCACCAACACGGAGAGGTTTCCCAGGAAGAACAGAGCCATCAGCACAACATCAACTGTTATCTGGCAAAACAATTCAGATTATTGCAGAAATCATCTGTATTATTGGTGTTTTCTGATTGTTTGTTCTTTGAGATGTGTGGGTCGTACCATTCTGGACTCCAGGCGGGGGGTTGGACTATCTGTCATTCAAAGCAAAGACAATTTGAGATTGAGAGATTTAATTCATCAGTGTCATTGTATTTATTATTTTCTTAGTTTGATAGTTGATTATTGTTTGAAGCGTAGCACTCAGGAATACAATGCATGAGTAAAATAGTTCCTCTCCCTGTCTGCTTCTCAGAGAGGAATAAAGGGCATTATGGTTATTAGCAAAGCACTACATCCGTGCAGACCATGAACCGTTTGTACTTCCATTCCAAACAGCATTCAGCTCCACTAAGTGGATCTGATTGATTCAGCAGAGGCACTGACAAGTAATTCAACTTGTAGGCATCGTTCACCTGTTATAAATATGTCTGTTATGTCTGTGCCTGAACCTTTTACTCTGAGCACAGAGGAGCTTTCTCAGCATCAAGTCATGACGAGATGGCAGGTTTCCAAGAGGATAGCACAGGGCACTCTAAAACACTGCAGACCACAAGAGGCACCATAAAAAAAAGCTTTGTTCAATAAGAAATAGACAAGACCTTCATCGCAGATACAACATTGCTAAATAAAGAACAGAATAAACAAGGATGTAAAGTATATCTGTGTCGATTCTCAGTCATGCTACTCCGAGGAGCTTCAGGAGAACACAAGTATACTTGGACTTCTTGAAGATGTTTCACCTTCATCCAAGGGGATGAGAGCTCAAATGAGATCTAAAAGATAAATCCAGTTGATAGTATTCTACTGAACCTCCTAGGATGTAAAAGATGGCAGTTTAGTAGTGGTCTCAGAGGATGACAAGCCTCTCTAAGAACTTGACCTAGCTGGTGGGGTGGTCTGAGACATACCAACATTTCACAGTCGATTATGGAAGCTACTGATGCAGTGCATCAAACCCGCAGTAAAACATGGTGGTGAAAACATTCCACGCTGCCTGTCGAAGGGTTTAGATCGTCCAGAGCTGAACATCAGAGCTGAACTGACTCCACTCTGACCAAAGAGACACAGCACTAACCCTAACCCTGCCCCTATGGTTTATAGCTTTCACTGTGAATATGTGCAGGTGCAAAACAGAAGTTCTGATGCTCACTGGGGATCTCATTTGAAAGCTGAGCTCTGTCTCAGGATGACACTTGTTCATCAGTCTCTGGAGGCAAGTCAACAACTGCAGCTGGTTGTCTTGTTGCTCAGAAGAGAAATGAACATTTTTTAGAGAGGTGAACACGACACTAGCAGCTATCAACAACAATAGTCATGAAAACAAAGCATATTTACCTTGACTATTAACCTTCCATTTTAAATGGACCTCCAACAGAATGCAGAACAGAACTTCCCATCCAAGAAAACCACCCATCACTTTGATCAGCCATCGGTCATCAGTGCTGTCCACCAGCTTCAGGCCTGTAAATATTGCTGCCACTGGATGATGTCACACACAAGCACACATTTCAAGACTTGCAGCAAAAGTATGCAGAATGTCTGTATTAGAACGTTTTTTTTTTTTGAATGAAAGACTGTATACAAGTATAGTGTAAGACAAGAACTTACCAGATATAGCTTTCATTGCCAATCCATTCAAAGCATGTGACCAGTAGAACAAAGACCTCCTGTCAAAGACAAGAGGCAAAATGTTAAATACTGGAGCTGTTGCAGCAAGGCTGTCTGCTTGGGAGCGAACAACAGCATCAGTCATTTGTGGCTTGAAACTACTTGTGTTTAAAATTATTAAACTTCACTCTTGAACTTGGAAGCAGTATCTTGACCGCTGATGTTGTAACTCTAACCCTGTCAGAGACACTGGAAGGAGCTCATCTTCAGTGCCAAACTGTGGGACACTGAAACGGAACCGTAAGGTGAACAAATATGTTAAGAACACTGTGAACTCTTCTGGAAACTAAATGTATGATGTATTATATTCTATTGCAGTCAGCAGTCCAAGCAGTCATCCATACATGCAAAGACATAAAACATCGACACAATGTAGGAAAATAGGCTCTGGGCACTAAAACAGGGTCTGGACTAGAAGCCAGATCCACACACCCAGGACATCTAAGCCTAATGCAACCAGGAGAACAATGGCCTCTTGCCTTACAAGTCTTCCCTTCACCAATTCCAAAACCTAACTCTAACCAAAAAAACACGTCAGAAATCTAACACCCAAGTGGTTTACAAGATGACACTAACCTACAACAAGGTGAACAGAGAGCTTTGATGACGTGCGACGGCCAGTGCATCGCCTTTGCTTCTACCCCAAACTGCTTTGCCGACGGGCACGGCAGGGGGAGTTATCGAGACAGATTTGAAAAACCTAACAGCCCACTCAGGATAACCGGGCCTACGACGGTGGTTCATCAACTCGGTAAGTCAACCCAGGGTTATCTGATCTGATCTGAGCGCGTGCACATAAATGGGCGGAGTTATCAGCCTCTGACCAATCAGGACTACGGACCAGTCTGGCTGCAGAGCGGCTCACTTTACCGCCGAGGAGCAGAACATCATCTGGACCTGATATGAAGAACATAAAACCATGATCGGAGCAGAAAGAGACCAGAGCAGGAAGGAATGGTGGCAGGAAGCTGCTGCCTGTGTGGACGATCAGCTCATTAGTTTATCATAAAACCTGATCACTGCTCATCATGAAGGCTCGTATCAGACCAGCAGCACATCTCAGGACTCCTTTAGCTCCTGTGCTGCCTGATGGACAGACTCGTGGCCTATCTGACATGTTCTACCTCCAGCTGCAGCCCTGGAGGTGTAGAAAGGACGTGGGAGCAGATGGAGAACCAACAGAACCATGATCCAAAGCGGTGCAGCTCATGAACGTGTCCTACAGATACGAGCTTTAATGCTGAAGTCAGTTTGCTGCTGTGGCTGATGTTGATGGAAATAAATATGAAGCAGCTTTGACACTGTCTGTAGCCAGCAGGAGACACATGAACTAAGGCAGACAGGAGCTCATAGAGGTCCTGGTCAGGGGGCACTAAGGGGTTCTGCTGGTCCTGAAAACCCCTCACAGTCCTCAGTGGTCCCTCACAGTCCAGCTCCGATGTGTAGCGGCTCTTCTATAGATGCTGATGAAGCCATGTTGGTGAGAGCTGCTTCGTTTTCTGTCCTTCTGAAGGTTTACGGCAGAGAACTGGTTTCCAGTGGAGGTGTTTTATACCACTGGTCTCAACCTCCAGCAGAACCTGTTGTGGAGCAGGTTCAGCTAAGTTACCATGGTGATGGACCTGGTCAGAAGAGAACTACCGTTGTAGGACCGAAAACCCAGGATTTAACCTAAAGCTAACCCCAGATCCTGCTTCTAGTCCAGGCCTCTGGTGTTTGATGTGTCTGAGAACTTGTTAAATCTCTCTCTCTCTCTCTCTCTCTCTCTCTCTCTCTCTCTCTCTCTCTCTCTCTCTCTCTCACACACACACACACATACACACACACACACACACACACACACACAGCAGGGGACCTACAGTGGATGTTGGGGTCCACAGCGCAGCAGAGCCAGTATGGGCTGCAGGGTTGAGAGGATCAGAACAAGACAACCCAGCACAGGATGGACTCCCTGCAAACCACACACAGCATCAGTGTCACTCACTGACAGACACGATCACACTCAGAACTGCTGAGACACATCTGAGGAGAGAATTTGAGAAATACAACAGAAAAACATAGATGGAGATTTTACACCCTTTGAATTACTCTTTTAAATAAAAGAATCCAACAAAACGAAAGCTCCAAACCACTGGAACCAGCAGCCCTGCCACTAGTGGACGATGCTTTACAGCAGGTGGTCCTTTCACTGTTTCCTCTGCTTGGGCCAAATGGATCAAATCACTGTCAGGCAGTCTTTCAGAACTCCAATTCTATACGTACTTCTCTTCTCGTTGCTAGTGTACCTACATGTCATGACATACTCAAAGGTGCATTTATGTTTTGTAGTGAAATGAGGAGCAGAACTATAAAGTGCATCGAGTTGTTTTAAGGTGGACGCAGCAGATGACAAACAGGATCTGTCCATAGTGAAGCAAACATCTGTTGTTTGATAGTACACGGGTCCTACGCTCCTCAAAAATGAAAACATGTCTTAATCCAATAGAATTAACACTAATGTACATGTTTTGTAGGGATAGCAGATAGAATCATGGGTTTTTGAATAGAGCCACATTTTGTCAAGTGAACATACAGCACAAACGTAAGGTTCTGCAGAGACGTTTTAAGAACATTGAAGGCAGACTCTGATCCAGCCTTTAGCCTAGCATGGGTCCGACTCTCTTCCTCCTCCTTTGTTTTCGTTTTTACCGCTTCTTTCTCTCTCAGGTAACTGCCGGCGTCGTCTCTGATCGGACTCCGTGTTGGTGTAGTTTGTCCACATCACAACCGAGCGCCACAGTTTTAGCGCCGTTCACTGTCCTGATGTTCAGAAAAGTCTCGACAGTAAGTTTTGATGAATGAACGTCTGATAGACAAGACACTCAAAACGTTCACTTTCATTGTCTCCTGAAGGGGGCATCATCTCTGATACGACACTCTATCATGTTCATAAAGTGGAAAAACTGTTCTTCCCAAGTTAAAAGAATTTAATGTTCCATTAACCATGATGAAGATAGTAAAATATAAATATATATATACTGAACAAAAATATAAACGCCTCATGTCAAATATTGTTGCCATGTGGAGCTAACTGCAAATGAGCATTTGCTGGCATTTTATTGTACAAAAGTAATATTTCTCTTGATTTGTGTATCATTTTTAATCCAACTTGCTGTCAGTGAGCATTACTCAGTGAGTTGTTTTTTACTCAGTGCGTGGGTGGGCATGTCCAGTGTGTGATCAGACATAATGAGCAACAGCTGGACAATCCTTGGACTGGGGACAATAAAGGTCACCCCAACATGTCACATGTCAGAAGTCATAATGCCTCAGATGTCGCAATGCGGGAGCGTGCCATTGGCATGTTGGATGCAGGGATGTCCACCAGAGCAGTAGCTGCACAGCTCAGTGTCCATCAGCCGTTTAAAGAATTTGTTTCCAACAGACTGGCACGACTGCAAATCGACCTCATCCTCGTCGGCCACGTGTGACCACTCCAGCACAAGATCGCCACATCCAGCTCGTCCATCTGCGGGATCGGCTAAGACCAGCGACACACACAGCTGATGAGACTACTGGTCTGCATAACAGACGCATCACACCTCAGACTGTCCGTAGCCGCCTACGAGAAGCCAACTTGCATGCTCGGCGCCCTCACCGTGGTCTGGATCTCACTGCTGTCCGGCGTAGGAACCGACTCACATGGGTGAATGCACATGTCCGATGGCCGTTGGCACGCTGGAGAAGACTGATGTTCACGGATGAATCCAGGTTCCAGTTGTATGGTGCAGATGGACGACAGCGTGTCTGGTGATGTGTGGGTGAACGGTTTTCAGATGCAGATGTTATGCCCAGGGCTGCCCATGGAGGTGGTGGCATGATGGTGTGGTCAGGCATCACATACGGGCACAGAACACCATTGCACTTCACTGAAGGGAACCTTAATGCACAAAGATATTGGGACGAGATTCTCACCCCAAATGTTGTGCCGTTTGTGCGCCAGCATGACATCACCTTTCAACATGACGATGCTCGACCTCATGTTGCCCACATCTGCATGGAATTCCTTCAAACAGAGGACACTGAAGTTCTGGACTGGCCTGCATATTCGCCCGTGTTCCAGTTCCAGGCAATGTGGGTCAGCTCCGTGTGGCACTCCAGGAGGAATGGAATAACATTCCACAGGCCACCATAGACAATCTGATCAACTCCATGTGAAGAAGATGTGTTGCTCTGAGAGATGCAGCTGGCACAAGATACTGAAAAATCAAATTCCTCAACCTGACCCCTGTCATGTTCAAAGGACTGTCAATCCGCTACAAACGGCTGGACCACGATGTTATCAATGCTGATATGAAGATCAGTAATTACTGAAAATACATTTTGAGTTTCTCTGTATATTGCGGAACCCAAATGTTAATAAAACTCTTATATTTGACATAAGGGGTGTTTATATTTTTGTTCAGTGTATATATATATATGAAATGAATGAAAATGAATGAAATGTAATGAAAAATACTTTATTTATCCCAGAAGGGAAATTCAATCTTGTAAAAGCTCACTTTTTTTTTTTTAAATCAATAAAATCAATATATATATATATATAGATACCTCATCCACATTCAAACAAGGATTTTACCCCAACCATTCACTAACTATCCATCCATCATCTCTACACCTTCATCCTCACTAGGGTCATGGGGGGCGGAGTCTATCCCAGCTGACTCAGGGTGAAGGCAGGTTCACCTGGACAGGTAACCAGCCTATCACAGGGCTACACTTAGAGACAGACAACCAAGCACACTCACATTCACACCTACGGACAATTTACAATCACCAATTAACCTCAGCATGTTTCTGGACTGTGGGAGGAAGCCGGAGAACCCGGAGAGAACCCACGCTGCACGGGGAGAACATGGAGACTCCACGTAGTAAGATCCCGGGTGTCCTCACCGGGACGCCAACCGGCGACCTTCTAGCTGTGAGACGCTAACGGTGCTAACCACCGAGACACCTGCAGCCCATGCACTAACTAAACTTCCTCAAATCATCAAAAGAAGCTGCAAAAAGACTGAGTCCTATCAGTGCTGTGTACTGACCTCAGACCATTCCTTAACATATGAGAAAGAGAGGATGAAGGCAGTGATTGTGGCTGCTACTGTCACACTCATCACTGCAACGTGGACCTGGAGAAACACAAAAAATACGTGATACTGTAGAGGCCAAACATGTAGAACGCAAAGGTGGAAAAGGACACAGGAAGATTGGTGACCAATTAAAATCAGTCAAAAGGTGGATGTTTTGGGAGGAGTTTGCAAAAGTATGACAGAAGAGTAAAGAGTTATTTATTCAGTCAAAAGCGTGAGATTTTCGTCTGTATTAAATAAACATCATTCATGTCAGATGTTGAACAGTGTGAAGCTTTTTTTTTTTGGACCATGTTTGACAAGACTGACCATCACTGGGTCTGGCTTTGCAGCAGAGTCACAACAAAAACCTAAACTTATGTTTTTAGTTTTTAAACACTGTTCAGCTTAGATGTAATGCAGTTCCTCTAAGGCGGTACAGTTGGGTGATATTGCACAGCAGTGAGCTCACTTCTGTTGATTCTATCTTGAACATCTACCCAGTGAGTCTCTACTTCTGGACTCTACATTTTCATACATGTTTGATTTTACATTGTGTGTTTTCCTATGTGGACCAAATTGCACATTAAAAACAAGAAGTAAGCCTGTGATGCATCGTTTATCCATTTAGTCTTACCACAAACCAGACTTCTTTGCCACACACTTTCTGGTTTTTGCCCACTCCTCTCAGATATCGGGCTGCCATCATTCCCAGTGATCCTGTGGTCATCCAGGCGATCAGCATCAGAGCTCCTGAAAGCCAACATAATGTTTGAACGTTCCAACGTCGATTTCTTTCTTTTGTCCAAACATTTGACTGCAGTTGGATGGCACCTGGACACAGATGTGTAACTCCCTTACATTCCCCACTGCACTGCCCAGAGCAACCACACCTTAAAGCCCATTTCTGTCATTTTGCTTACATTTTTCAAGGGTTTTTGTGGGATGCCATCTGTTGGTGGCAAACATACAGTACTTAGTTTCAGGTTTTTGATGGTGGGGATGAAAAGATGTTGTACAACTGAATGCTTCCAAGTATAGCAGATGCACACAAAGATTAACACCTAAACAGAAAAAAACAAGGTTACAGTGGGCTCAGGAAAAGCAATGGTGGATGACTGGATGAAAGTCATATTCAGTGATGAATCTGCATTGGGCAAGGTGATGATGCTGGAACTTTTGTCTGGTGCCGATCAAATGAGATTTATGAAGACGACTGCCTGAAGAAGACACGCAGGTTTCCACAGTCACTGATGATATGGGGATGCATGTCAGGTAAAGGCACTGGGGAGATGGCAGTCATTACGTCTTTAATAAATGCACAAGTTTACATTGAAATTTTGAACACTTTTCTTATTCCATCAATTGAAAGCATGTTTGGGGATGATGACGTCATTTTTTAAGATGATAATGCATCTCGCCATAGAGCAAAAACTGTGAAGGCTTTCCTTGAAGAAAGACTCATAAGGTCAATGTCATGGCCTGCAAATAGTCCAGATGTCAATCCAACTGAAAATCTGTGGTGGAAATTGAAGAACATGGTCAACAAGGCTCCAACCGGCAAAGCTGATCTGGCAACAGCAATCAGAGAAAGTTGGTGCCAGTTTGACGGAGAGTGCTGTTTGTCACTCATTAAGTCCTCAGAGCCTGCAGGCTGCTATAAAAGCCAGAGGTGGTGCACCAGAGTACTAGTGGTGTGTTGTAGTGTTTGTTTGTTTGTTTGTTTGTTTTTCATGATTCCATAATTTTTTCCCTGTGCTTGATTTAAAAAAGCAATTGTTATTGACCACCACACTTTTTTTCTTGATTTTTTTTAGTGTTTCTTAAAATCAGAAAGTTGCCATTTTAAATGACTTCAGTTTTGTGGCATGTCTGTGATCTGCTTTTTTTCTACAAAATTAAACAACTGAATGGAAATCCTCCAAGACTGGTGATTCCATCATTTTTGCCAGGAGTTGTAGTTCTGTGTCCATTTTTGCAGTTGGTATTGTATTCAGTTCTGTAGCCTTTGACCTACGTCCAGTTAATACTTCCTGTAGTTCCTTTAGTGAAATCTCCCTGGTCCTGTATATTCTTGTAAATAGTTTGGTTTTGTGTAACTATCTTTGTAAAAATTTTCATTGTGGACGTCCTGTCCACTGTGTCTTTGTCCACAGTTTACTCTCTGAACCTGATCCATAACCCTAAACAATATGCAAAACTGTATTTTTTAAAAAAAACACCTAAAGAAAGAGAATATTTCTGTTGTACTGTCTGTTTATATGTAGTTGTGTTGGAGCTTGTATATGAACTATGCATGGAAAACATGTACAAATATATAAAACCACCACTCGGAAAGCATCCTCTTGTTCCAGGTGTTCGAGCCAACAGAGACCAATATCCAGTCTGACATGACCTCTGCCTTTGGCTCCACCTAGTGGAGCATTTTTGGGTTTGCTTCTGTTTTGTGCAACATGCCGGAGTGATGGGGAACCAGGTGCTTTGAGTTGGCAATCAGCCGATTGGTCCAGCTGCAGTGAGGCGTGGCTTGCCTTCCACTCCTCAGACCTGCATTCACCATTTAAGACGCCAGCAGCCACAAGTCGACGCCGGATTGTAGTAAAACCCACGTTAGTTTTCTGGTTGTTCATATACTCTGCTCGTTGTTTCGATTCTGCTTCTAACTCGACTCTCCTGTGCTCCACTTTCACCACGCTCGCTGCCAACTGAGATCCACTACTCATTCCCTTCACCTCACTGTTGGATTCTTCTGGCTCCAGCTCTCCATATCCTCTGTGTCCCTCCGCTGAAGTCATCTGGTCCACCTTCGTCTCCTCCGTCTCCCCTCCATGCATTCAGAGTTGTAGTTTAAGCCGGTCTCTCGTCTACTCTACCAGTAGGACCAGTATTAGGTTTGTATTCGTCGCGATAAGTTTGTTTGTTAATCTGTAAATTTAGTTCGTCGTCCTTTAGAGGACGTCTTGATAAATGTCCTGAGAGTAAGTATTCGTTAGCGGTAGTTTATATTACCTATTTGTTTGATACCTTGTTTCATATTCATATTAGTATTTAGGAATAAATCTTATTCATTGATTTCAACTGTTGGGTGGTCGTGTCATTTTGTCTGCACCTTGTGTGTCAAACTGTGACACAGTTTTTCTGAAACTCTTGAAAAACCTGTTGCAAAACAATTCTGAACCATCTGACATTTTGACCTGTATACAGGTCATCTGTTGGGAACATGAATGTCTGAAACAAATCTGACTGCATCTATCAGTTAGATGTTGAAATATTTCCATTTGGACCAAAGTGGTGGGTCTGCTAACTGGTACACTTCTGTTTTAAACAGCCAATGCATTATCCAGCCCGTTCACAAGAGCGTTTATTTAGTGGCTGTCAAGGTGTCGAACACACCAAGTGACTAACTGTAGTGTATATATAAAATGAGTGTGTGCTTCCACTTTGAAATCTCACCGTGCGCTTTGATGATATGAGGCAATCCAGCTTTTCGGACAAGCCCAGGTTTGGAAATGTCTACCTTGTCAGTGCTGGTGAAAGTACCCGTATGGAGCTGGATTTGTCCTGTAGCACACACAGACATCACAAAACATCACATATTTCTCCAGCCAACTACGTTTATGTATGAATTACTATGATACTGCACTTTAAAGTGATGGGGGTTAAACACAGGCACGTGAGTGGGTCACACTGAACGTCCACACGTCTAGAGCACGTAATTTGTGATTCCGATGCAAGCTAGCTTACATCTGGATATATATATATATATTATATCTTTTCTTATATATCTTAGATCTATATACTCTTAAAACCAGTAAAAAAAAAAAAAACTAACAGTCCACAGTTCAGACAAAGACTGAGGGAATTTGTAGGGACATGAAACAAACAGCTGTTTGTTTTTAATCTGTAAAGCACTTTGAATTATATTTAGTATGAAAAGTGCTTTAGAAATAAAGATTGATTGATTGATTGATTGAGCTGTGTGAGGGACTGCCAGACTGAAGAGATGTGGAGGGGCGTCTAAATTTAAGATTCCCATCGACCATTTCTCTGAAAACACAAGAACTGGGGTGCAGTAAGAATGTAGCAGGTCCTCTGAACTAATCAGAATGTCCAACTGTTTATTAAGGCAAGAGCGAAGCACGGTGGAGGTTAGAAAGTCAACTGATGCATAGAAACCAGTCATGACCGTTTTTTGAAATCCTCTTTACAGAGTTTTTTCAGAACTTTTCCACAGTAAACTGTTGACGCTGATGTGACTGGCAGACACTGCCTCCACTGAATCTCCACTATTGATCAGATTTATGTGATAGAAGCACCAGTGTGAAAACAGCATCCTTACAAGCTAATTATATTATTTCTTATGTGCAGATATTACCTACCCACTCGCATAATTTAAGTCCTCAATTCAACAACTGTCAGTGCAAAGAATCATGGCCAGCTAGTTGTGAAAGAGCTCAGACTTTTTTCCATGTGGCCTCTGGCATGAAACCTTTGGACACCCATGCTGTACTCATGATATCTTCATTCCTCCTCCAACCTGTTTCCATTACCGTTGTCACTGGGTCCATGGGCAAACATTAGGTGGTAGGTTTTGTTGAAGCCAGAAGTCCTCTGAGTAGAAACAGTGTTCATGGAAGTGAAGGAACAGCTGATCACACTGTCCTGCATTGATGCTTTTACTTCAGAAACATTCCCCTGTTGTATAGAAAGAATTCATTATCAATCTGAATCCAAACAAATTAATGTTCACGCTTGGCAGCACCAGAACAATAGAAATGTCACGGTATGACAAACAATATTCTGACCGTGTCATGATGTAAATCATTGGAATCAGAAGAACTCAGTACCAGAGGCAGTGCTTGTGGGGTCGTACGTCCTGTTGAGAAAGCATGCTGCAGCCGCACCAGTCCACTGCTGCTTATGCCACATATGTAGATGTCATCATCTCCCTGAGAAAAGACAAGCTCAGTATACAGTAGTCGCATGCCTTCAACAGAAGTGGCTCCTTTTGAAAATGCTGTGTTTCTCTTACAGCACATGAATATCAGCCTGCTGAGAAACTCAGTGCCTGCAGTGTTTTCAACAGTATGACGTCTAAAACTCAAACTCTTGAGTTCAAGAAGCCAGACAGTTTTTGTTGTTACAGAGAAGAGGATGATGGCTTTGCTGGGGACCATGAATGTACTCAGTAACTGCCAAACAATTAGATGTTCATATTGCTGAGGCCCAAATGAAACTGGCACCACAAGAAACACTAGTCAGAGTGATTCACACTGAAATAAAATCTGTCCAAAGCTAAAATGCTGACCAAATAACAAACAGTACTGCCCTTTACAAAGCTAAAGTCACAGTCTTCCACTGGGCATTGTTAGAAATTGGATCTTGGTATATGGCATAACTGAATGACTAACAGTGTGACGAAGCTGACGGACTGACTTCGGTCCATGATATCTCTGTTTTTTTTCACCCTTGTTTTCATCCCCTGTGTCTCTTGTGGCCCTCTGGTTCTCAGAAAGTGTGACTACAGATACACAAAATGGAATTAAGCGCATACTACATCAGAATGTGTCATAAGGTCATCAGCAAACTTTGATCAAACACCAACCAGGTCTAAACAAATATAGTGACTGATTCAGGGTTGTGGTTCCATTCTACAAACTCTAAAGTTGTCAGGGGAAATATCCCACTGTTGTTGATGAATGATTTTGCACTGATCACAAAATATGTTGGCAAGTCGTTGCATTGCAGCTATTTTTTCCAGATGTGTGCTGTTATAAACAAGTACACAAAAAGCTTCATTACTGCAGAGGCTGAAAAACATGAAATATTTCATAGAATTTTGTCTTTACATTACCATCATCTGATCATCAGAAAATCCAAAAGAGATGTATCCATTAGAAGGACCCGACATCTCATAGCGGACGGCGCCACCACTGGCAGGCAGCATCATAGCTGACAAGAAATAACAGTCAGCACTGGCTGCAGGATCACAGTTTGAAGGCTGACTGAAGCACGCCTTGGTGACACCGCAGTCTGCTCTGGAAATACTCATCTACATAAACACACAACAGAACAACGACAAAGTAAAGCTGTACAACCGTGTCATAGGAGCACAGGTCACCCATAGTACTCAGGAGTAACAGGACAGTGGGTTTCCCCTGGCACAAAATGTGCTATGAATCTTTGTTTCCATGCACAAGTAGTGTAAAGCGGCACAGTTAAGACAGTTTTTATTGAAATCAGACATTCAGTACTTGACAGCTCTTGGTATGGAATGCTATGGACAGCTATGGAAAGATGAACAGACCTGGAAGTGAAAAAGAGGGCATCAGTGTCTTTCAGACAGCATTAAGCAATTGTTAAAGATGACTCAAAGATCGGACACCCAGATGGCTCACCAGCTGAGTGGGCGACCCATGAACAGGCTGTAGGTCTCCGACGCAGCGTCATGAGTTTGAGTGTCGCTCATGACCATCTGCTGCAGGTCCTCCCTCCACTTTCCTGTCTCGCTCTCTCACTATCCTGACTATTCCTCCATCCATCATCTCTACACCGTCATCCTCACTAGGGTCATGGGGGGCGGAGTCTATCCCAGCTGACTCAGGGTGAAGGCAGGTTCACCTGGACAGGTAACCAGTCTATCACAGGGCTACACTTAGAGACAGACAACCAAGCACACTCACATTCACACCTACGGACAATTTACAATCACCAATTAACCTCAGCATGTTTCTGGACTGTGGGAGGAAGCCGGAGAACCCGGAGAGAACCCACGCTGCACGGGGAGAACATGGAGACTCCACGCAGGAAGATCCCGGGTGTCCTCACCGGGACGTGAACTGGCGACCTTCTAGCTGTGAGGCGCTAACGGTGCTAACCACTGAGACACCTGCAGCCCCTGTCCTGACTAATAAAGGCAAAAAAATGCCAGAAAAAATAATAATATTGAAAAAAAAAACAACTCAACAACTGGCAAGTCCATGACAACAATACAGGACAGCAGTCTACAAAGAGCTATGCCAGTTCATTAAAGTCATTAACAAGGAGAGCAAGGATCAAGAAAAGAACTCATGCAGATTGTGGAAAGAACACAATCTGCCAGATACAGCTGTTGGATAAAAGGCTAAATCCACGTTTATTTAAACCTGTCATACCGTCTGTTCATGTGACCACTGAAAGTCTAAGTGCAGACACAGCAGGCAGATTGTGGAAAGGAACAAGCTTCAATGAAGGAACCTACTGAGATGTGCAGGTGACCAGGCAAAAATACGTCAATAGAGAAAGAAATCAAAACTAAATCCACAAAAATCTAACTAACAAAAACACAAATCATAGGTGGAAGAAGAAAAACTGATAGGAGGGTAGCAAAACATGGTGGCAAAGACAAAGGCAGACACAAAACCATTCAAGCACTGAGAACTAACTGAGGACACAAGATGCAGATGGATGACGAGACACCAGTGATCCTCATCTGGGTCATCAACAGGGAGGAAAAGCAGAAGAAAGGACAGAAGTAAAAACACAAGCCAACACAAGGAAGGGTCATTTAAAAATAAAACCCCCCAAAAAATGGGATTTTTACATCAACCATTTAGAAAGTTTGTTTTGAAGCCTGACTGAAAGTAAATGAACAAACTGGCTACTACCTAGAACAGCCATTTCTCCAACCGCACTGAGAATCTCTGCTGCTGCTGCTGGTTCTTGTAGC
>NW_007578502.1:11211-11821 GCF_000690725.1 Stegastes partitus | reverse complement strand
AGCCTGAAATAAACTGGGATCACTGGATGCTGAGCCACCAACATGAGACAAGGTGCAGAATGAGAGAAAAGGAATAGAAACCTTCATCAGCCTCAGTGCTGATGGACGCTGCTGTCTGTCTGGTTCCTGCTCTTTGAACATATATGCTGTGTTTTACTCATGCAGCACACTTTCTGGATTCTGGCACCAAATTTAACACCCTGTCTGTAGTCATCATTATTACTTACAGAAAGTGGCTCAACTTCTACTGTGGTTGTTTCTGGGGTGTTGGACGTGCTGGTAGTCGGAGGACCGGTGGATCCATTGGACTCATTAGTGAAGGTCAGGGTAGGGCTTGTCACATCGACCCAGAATGTCATGTAACTCTGCACAAAAGACGCACTGGACGGACAGAAAAAACATCTTCAGTGAAACAAGGTGGAAAGACACGGGAAGGGAACTGTGAAAAGCAACGACTCACTTGAGCATGACAACAGTTTAAAGAAGCCTTACTGGAACTGAACAGCTTTCATGTCTCCTGATGCTTCTGATCTCCATCTCACTTGAATGGAGGTCGTAGCAGACTTTGATCTGTGAGATACAGCTGAGGCCTGGACACACACACACACAC
>NW_007578502.1:0-10597 GCF_000690725.1 Stegastes partitus | reverse complement strand
GGTTAGGTTGGTTAGGGTTAGGGTTTGGGTGGGTTAGGGTGGGTTAGGGTTAGGGTGGGTTAGGGTTAGGGTGGGTTAGGGTGGTTAGGGTTGGGGTTAGGTTGGTTAGGGTTAGGGTGGTTAGGGTTGGGGTTAGGGTTAGGGTTAGGGTTTGGGTGGGTTAGGTTGGGTTAGGGTTAGGTTGGTTAGGGTTAGGGTGGTTAGGGTTAGGGTGGTTAGGGTGGGAGGAGAAACTTCAGCACTCATCAGTCATGAGGAGAATGAGCGAGAAAGCTGCAGGGGGGTGATTGGGAGGAACAGCCTGTCTGATCTAAACCCGAGTGGTGTTCTATTATTGCACTTTTGTGCTTGTCATGGAACGGCCATAACAAACACCGTGTTCAATCATAGGGTGACTCACAAGTGTACCTTGCACCAGAGCACCTCAGGCCAAAGCTTGATGACCAGCTTTGTGGTCATATCATCAGACCGGCCCCCAGAAGTCTTGGACACTTGGGGAAAGAGAGGACCACAGCTGAGTTACATCAGATGGCGTGAAGTAAGGCTAAAGTGGGAACTTCTGGTGAAGGACCCTGAACGTGTGGTTTTCAGCTCCCACCTACCGAAGAATTTCTTGTCCCTCCTGGGGAGGCCAGTGACATGGAACCGAGGGGGCCATGTTCAAGACCTCCATTGCGGAGGCAGCTGTTAGGGGGTGTGGCCAGAAGGTCATTGCTTCCTGTCGGGGTGACAAACTCACCCTAACCCTAACCGCCACGCTCATGGTCATAGCTATGGCTGATTTAGAAATCCTAATTAACCATGGCTGGAGCCCCTGGAGAAAACCACACAGGCACAGAGAGAACATGCAAACTCCACACAGAAAAGCAGGTTTTCAGCTACAAAGCCCAACAGAAGTGTCCTCACTCTCTGGCCAACCTGTCAAACTGGATCTAACCCGTCACGCCTCCACCTCAGCCACTGCTGAGCTGGCAGCACGCCCTCCTTTCCCTTTTCCCTTTCTGTCTGTGGGCGTGAGACAGGTGTAGCATTTCCTTCCACGGCCCCATTGGACAATCAGCTGAGTGAGGACACCTGCGACAGAGAGCGACTGGCCTGTTCACGACGCACCACCTGCCATAACAGAAGGCTTTAGTTCACCATTTGATGCCGGATCGTTGTACTGCAACAGTTAGTCAACTCAGGCCTGTTCAGTCCAGTTCAGTCGGCTCTTTTGTGTCTGCCCTGGCTAACCGCTGTTTTTCTCGCCCAGTATTCCATGTCATTCGCCATCAGATTCCTGCTTGAGTCCCACACCTGCTTGCATTTCACTGGTGATGGCCAGATGAATAAATAAATCCTAAAGCCTCTGGGCTGTCTGCAACACTGTCAGCATGGAAATAAAACACCTTCATTTATTCTGAGTGGTTGGTCTATTCGTTCATCTAATCTGTTTCTGATTAATGTGTGGCTAATAGAGGTCTGTTAATGTTAAAAGAAAAAACCTGCCAGTATGATGTCAGTCAGTGTTTAAATACATCCAACAGGACATGAGACGTTTCTGTTCAAACTGCTGCAGTAGTTTTTAAAGACGGGACAGTGATGGTTCTGATGAATCCTGGGGTGATGCTGACTTCATTCACTTTTATTCAGAAACACTATATTTTCCTCTACGCTTGGACGCAGTCGGTTTCTCTTTGTGGAAATACCTCCTCCGGCTTTGGAGGAAACTCTTTCACATGTGAATGTTCCAGCAGCAACACGTTTCTTTATCTACAGGTACGTTATTATGTGTAATAGCTCAGCTCGCCTCCTAACGAAGCCAGCCTCAATACGCGCTGCATAAAGGACTTCCTGAACTTCTGGACACACAGAACCTCGGCACAGTACGTCCCATGACTACATCTCACCTGATGGTGGCGTTCCTCCACACCAGCCCGGACTACTGAGCAGATATTTCTCATTCCCCGAGTATACCCAGATTCCTCCTCTGCCTGCCATTCTCTGACTGCTTTCCTCCCACTAGCTCTGTCAGCTCAGTAGCACTTTGGTTTTGGTGTTGAGAGCGTATCTCTGCTTCTGTGTTACACGCTGCATGTGCTATGGTCATCCTGGACCCCGTTTGTGTAGCTTTCCTAGTCTGGTAGTACCTGGTCCTGATCAGTTCCCCCAATCCGAGACTTTAGACTGTTTATCTGAAAATTGTAGTTGTGTTTCTAGTTTACTGTCCCTCATGAGTCTCCGTAGATTTGTGTGTAATTCCTTAGCCTCCGACCAGTGTCCCCCCATTCCTGTCCTTCTACTCAGTATTTACTGTGTTTCTGGTAATGAAACCTTTGAACTTCTGCTCCCTGGTCGGCTGTGTGTGTCTGCATCCGGGCCTTTGCACTCCCCGTAACATAACCACGATGTAAACTGTCAACTAATGAAACTATAGGGGAAGAGTCAGTGGCCAAACAAAGCATGAGCATGGCTGTTTCCATGTGGATGGCTCAGCGAGAGCCAGTATGTTGTGTTGCCTGTCGTAGGCCTGCATGTTGCTCACATCACAAACTGCTGTGTGACAGGAAACTCACAGGTATTTGGCTGCAGGTGAGAAGTCGAGTGGCCTCGGCTGCCGTGGCAAAGGAACCCACAGGGGATCGGCGCCCCACTTCTCTGGCCTGTAGTAGGAAACCAGTGAACGGTGTGGAAGCTGGGGCCTGGAGCTGAACTGAGAAAACACAACATCTGTTTGCATACTGTTTATTTAAATATTTGACTATTTTGTTTATAATGTCAAAGAATGCAGTAAAGTGTCCATCACACGTTTTCAGAGTTCAAATTGGCATAAAATTGCTTTGTTTTGCCTTATTGAGAAGAAACCAAAGGTTGCAAACGTTTTAACCTTTGTTTTATCTGTAAATCTCCTATTGAAGAGGCGATAGATAGATAGATAGATAGATAGATAGATAGATAGATAGATAGATAGATAGATAGATAGATGGGTTTCTTTTTGGAGTACAGAGCTGGAACTCGTCATGCTAATGCGGACGCCATGTCCTGCCGCCCCTATGCCCTCGTCTGGGAGTCGAGGATGCCGTCATCTACCTGCTGCAGAGGGCTCATCACACCTGGATGGTGCTGGCTGCACAGTGAGAGTCACTTTCTTTGATTTCTCCAGTGCGTTCAACACAGGGGGCGCCCGTATAGCTCACCTGGTTGAGCGGGTGACCCATGAACAGGGGCTACAGTCCCCAACGCAGCGGTTGTGAGTTCGAATCCCGCTCATGACCCTTTGCTGCAGGTCTCTCCCTCATTCTTCTCCCCCCTTTCCTGTCTCTCTCTACTGCTCTAAATAAAGGCAAAAGCCCAAAAAAATATATTTAAAAAAAAAAAAAAAAAAAAGAAATGGTCTTTGGCAAACCCCCAGATGCACCAGCGGTACCATCAGGGCCAGAATACGTTCGCAAGCTCCAGGACAGGATGGAGGCAGCTCACGCCTTTGCCCGTGACCAGCTGCAGGAAGCAGGTGTGAGACAGAAATAAAACTATGACACAAGAGCAAAGGGCAGGGACTTCAAGGCTGGGGATCTGGTGTGGGTGTACAGCCCCAAGAGGAAGAAAGGCCGGTGCCCCAAGCTGGACTGTCACTGGGTGGGGCCTTGTGAGGTGTTGGAGAAGCTGGGTGAGGTGGTGTACAGGGTCCAGCTGCCACCCAGAGGGAATTGGGTGGTCCTCCACAGAGACAGGTTGGCCCCGTATAGAGGAGGCACCCACACATATCGGATCCCCAACACGTCAGGGCCACCTCAAGGAGAGAGGGAGAGGGCGGAGGAGCTTCAGACAGACATGGCTGTGCATGTGTACGTGTGGTGAGTGTGTGCGGATGTGACCCGACAGCTGAGACGTTGTGGGCTCGTTTTGTTCTGTGTTGTTTTGGCGTGGTTGCAGCTGACAGTAATCCTGTTCAGTTTTGCTGAGCCATTACAATGACGGAACACTGACAGCGTCTCCTGCTTTGTTCTTTCATCCAGCTGGACGTTACACTATTTAACAGATTAAAGTCCGGAACTTGACCTTCTCAGTCTTTCCGGACCACATTGTTAAGATAGCCGTGCGTGGGCTGCGTTCAGCGAGGTCCGGCGACAACTTCGTGGCATTGATGGTGTTCGGTACAGACTCATCCACTCCGCCCGGCTGTCGTATCACACACGACGGTGTTGGGAAGGAATTCATTTCAGCAGAGGAAACCAGCGACTATGTCAAAACTTTGAAAACTGGTTGAGCTGCATTAACCCGTACAGAGCCAGTTTTGTCTGTGTGCTGGTTTGCCATTGACTCTGTATTTGCCAATAAATTGTGGGCTCTTTAACCTGAAATATACCTCTGCTCCCTACTAGGTCAGTGTTACTTGTAGTTGTTTAAAACAATATCAGGTACCTTTTTCTTCACCGTCTTGGTCACTCTGACATAATGTATATTATATTTTTGTTCCTTAAATATGAGTGGAATTAACATTGTATTTGCACTTTTATTTTTACATCCTTTGCCACTGTTTTGCTGGTGCGTTGTCTTTCTGTCCTATGTGGAATTTTGATTTAAGTTGATAGGATGCCTACCAACTTTGTGTCCGGCTAGTATGTTCATCTTCAGTTAACATATTCTGGTATATATATATATATATATATAACATTTTGTTCTATGATTGCACACACTGTTGATCATCTTTGAAATTGATAGGAGTCTCTTCTCCTGCTTTTGTTTGCTTTACTTGTGGATACTGTGGGAAACACCGCGGTCTCCGTTGTTTTGTGGCTACAGGGGGACTTTGGCTGTATGTTTGGGGGTATGTTGGGGGGAGGGTATCCACCTCAACTCTGTAGCTATTTGTGGGTTTTTTTGGCTATTCTATTTAAGCACCATCATAAACTCCAGCATTGCTGGTTCAGATTTATTAGCTGGAATATCAGAGGCATGGCTAATCCTGTCAAGAGGTCTAAGGTTTTCACACACTTGAAGCATTTAAATTCTGCGATTGCATTCTTACAGGAGACCCATCTCCGGATTAAAGATCACCACAGGCTACACTATCCTTGAGTAAGTCAAATTTTCCACTCAGACTTTAAATCAAAAGCAAGAGGAGTTGCCATTTTAATGAACAATAAAGTACAATTTTCATCCAGTGATGTCGTTGGAGATAAGGATGGTAGATATCTGACTGTAGCTGGCACCCTAATGCAAAGGAATGTTTTGATGGTAAACATACAACAAACTTTGATGAAGCTGAATTCGCTAAGAGATTACTGAAAAATTAAAGATTTTCTTAAAAATCTATTGAATCCCATCATTGACCCAAGCACTGCAGACCAATTGGACTCCCCACTCTCCTTGATGAATTCTAATTTCACTTAAAGCTATGCAATCTAACAAAGTCCCTGGCCCGGATGGCCTTCTGAATATTTTTTTTTTTTTTTTTTAATTATGGGGAAATTTGCGCCACTACTTTTATCTGCGTTTAATGAGTCCCTGGATCGTGATTCACTACCACCCACTTTGACTCAAGCGACTACTGCTGTCCTTCTTCAGAAGGACAAAGATCCGACCTCCTGTGGCTCCTATAGACCATTGTCTTTGCTCAGTACTGATGTAAAGGTGTTGGCTAAAGTAACTGCATCTCGTTTAGACAATGCGCTTCCTTGCATTATTTCTGAAGAGCAGAATGGTTTTATCAAGGGACGCCAGTTATTTTTTAATACCCATAAACTTTTTAACATAATTTACTCTAAACATGCACCTTAACTTCCTGAGATCATTTCTTGGATGCTGAAAAAGCATTAAAAAGAGCAGAGGGGAGCACTTGTTTGCTGTTCTGAAGAAGTTCAGTTTTGGTGATAAATTTATTTCTTGGATCCGTCTTCTTTACTTATCCCCTAAAGCCAGTATCCATACTAATGACCTTTATTCTGATTATTTTGCTCTTGGGCGTGGCACTTGCCAAGGTTGTCCTCTGTCACCTTTGCTTTTTGCCATTGCTATCAAACCGTTGTCCATCACGTTACAATCTTCCCCCTATTTAGAGGAATCATCCGAAATGGAACTGAACACAAATTATCATTGTATGCTGATGATTTAATATTGTATGTAACTGATCCTACAAACTCTATTCCGGCTGTTTTGAACATTTTGGAGAATTTCAGCTGGTTTTCAGTTTATAAAAAAGAAAAGTGTATGTTTTCCTATTAACACTGCAGCACGTCGTCTCCAACAATCAGACATACCTTTAGCCCTTCAGGGTTTAAATACCTTGGCATTAATGTGTCACCTTGCATCAGCTAATTTCACTCCCTTATCTCAGTGATCACACCCGATATTCAAAGATGGGGCGGCCTCCCCCGTTCTCTAACTGGCAGGATCAACGCAGTTAAAATTAACATATTACCAAAATGTCTTTTGTTATTCCAGTCAATTCCTCTCTTTCCACCAAAACATTTTATAAATTCTCTGGATAAGTCAATAGGCTCTTTTACTGAGGGTGGGAAGTCACGTAGAGTTTGTAAAACTTTACTGCAAAGAAGCAGACTTAATGGTGGTCTTGCATTACCTAATTTCCAATTTTACGATTGGGCCACTCATGTCCATAAACTTTGCTGTTGAATATACTCTCCAAGTTCGTCTTGGTGTAATTTAGACTTATCATCTTGTAGAGGTTCATCTATACCTACTTTACGTCATTCCTCTTTGCCTACTGAACTAAACTAAACCTTCATTGTATACCAATAATCAAGTGGTTCTTAACACACTTCAGATCTGGTTTCAATTTAGGCAGCGCTTTAAACTCTCAGATGCATCTTCCTTAGGTCCATGAACCAATAAACACAGGGTCCATCACTCTTGGACCCTGTGCTGTCAGCATGGTTTGACAAGGGTGTTAAACAATTCAAAAATCTATATGTACATGGGGTCTTTGAGAGCTTCGGTAACCTTTCCTCTAGCTATGACCTCCCTCCTTCTGACTTGTTCCACTATTTTCAAATTCGTGATTTTGTCTCCAGATGTTTGCCTATTTCCCTTCTGTACCTTCTGGACACCCTAGTGAGGATTAAGCGGTGTATAGATAATGGATGGATGGACCTTCTGGACAGCTTTGGGTAAACTTGCTCTCGGACAGTCCTCATAAGAAATGTTTAATTTCCAACATATACAACTTAATTTTGTCTTTAAGTAGTCATTCCAGTACCAAAATTAAGAATGCATGGGAACAGGAACTGGGACTCCAATGAAGTGTTGACTGATGTCGTGATCGGTGAAGGTCGTGATCGAACAGACTGTGTTCATAGTCTGTTCGATCACGACTGTGTTTCTGTTTTTTGGACCTTGTTTTTTGCCTGACGATTTCTGGATACCTTTGCCTGTGTGACTGACGACCCGTGTACTGAACCTTGTTTGATATTAAACCTGCCTTTTTGCCTGAACCTATTCTGAGTCGAGCATTTGTGTCCAACTGTTGTATGACGCCGGCTTTTTGAAAAGAGCCGAACTTCCCATCACTACAGTCCACCACCTCTTGTGCTCATCCGGGACTTATTCAATTTAAGGTTCTGCATAGGGTCCTTTTCTCTAAACCCAGACTTTCTGGAATATATCCAGAAGTGGAAGATGAATGTGACAGAGGCCATGGCTCTCCTTGTCATCTCAGCCATGTGTGTTTTCTGTGCCCGGCTCTAAACGATCTTTGGACCGAGTATTTTAATATTAGGCCCACAATTTGCAGCCTTCCCCATTGATTGCTATATTTGGGATCCCTGATGCTTCTGGTGCATTAAATTCTAACCAAATGGACATTTAGCTGGCACGTCCCTGTCGGCCAGACGTTGCTTGTTATTGCACTAGAAGTCTGTCAGCTGTCCTCCCATCTCCTGGTGGCTTAAAGACGCCGTTTTCTTTCTAAAGCTTGAGAAGATAAAATATACTTTGAGAGGATGCACCAAGTTTTTCTGTATATAGCAACCATTTATCTCATGTTTTACAAGTTTGAAGCTACTCCCGGACTGAATGTGTGCCTGTTTCTGTGTCTCATAAATCGTGGATAGCCAATATTGTACGCTGGTCATGTTGTGATGAGTTGAGGTGGGATGGGGTGGATGGGAGGGGGGTTATGTTGTTCACATTGTTCTCTGACTTAGTTTGTTTTGCTCTTGTGTGCATAGGTGTGCACAGGTGTGTTCAAGTGTTGGCATATATCCTGCATACCTGTATGTATGTATGTATGTTATGGATTTAAAAAAAAGGAAAAATTGGATTGCATTTGTCATTGACGTTATCTCATTACTTTCCTCAATAAAAATATTTGGAAACAAAAGGAAACTTACATCTCAAAATCTACAAACATACATCCAAAACCTTCTGCACAGAGAGATACCACCACAGTGAAGAGGGAACATCGTTCTGTTGTTGGGATTACAGGGCTGCAGGACTGAGAAAGCATTTGTTCTTTCATGTGGTCCTTGATGGATTAAAGTGTGAATGCTGTCTTCTTCAAGATTGTTATACTTTACAACTACGCACAACTATACAAATCTAAGGAGCTGCATGATGTGGGTTGAAACTGACTCGTAACTTACCTTTGACCTCCTTTCCAAGTCCGTAGCTGTTGTGCTCTGTAGTAACAGTGAAGGGCGACGGTCCTGTTTGCGGGCGCAGCCCATTGTGGTGGGGCTGCATGTCGTCACAGCTGTCCATGACTAACCCTGAGCTGTAGCACTGAACTACTGGAGCTACAAACACCAGCAGCAGCAGAACAAGGTCCATGGTAACAAAATGATCAGTTCCCAGTCAACTCATAGAGCTGGGGAGAAGCAGAACCACACTGCTGCTTTTCAGCCAAGAGGAGCTCAGGTGGCGTGGAAACAATGGCTGGGAGATGGGAGGGGGAATGCATGGAGCAATGGGAGGAGGCTACAGGTTGACAGGTGTACACCTGCCCTGTGTAGGCCCTGTGGAGGGAGGGGCGGGGGTACTGTGTTGGTGAGTCTCTGCTGTTGCTAGGCTACAGTCTCCCACCATCTTCCAGCAGCAAAGTTTATTCTCAGAATACCCATGTCAATAGACACTGATGTCAAAACTCCACAATAGAAGCTTTACAGCATGAGGTACACAAGTCAACAAGAAAATACACACAAACCAGCAGAAGACACTTGGGGTGTGAAAATCACACAACACACTGGGAAACAACAAGCCCGGCTAGTCTGGAGCAAACGTATTCACCTGTGAGCACCTCTAAAGGTAAGGCTGGTGGAAGCAGACAGACATAAGAGTGGAAGAAGAAAAGACGCCATCATATTTCCTGAAGTGTTAAATGAAAATGATCCTTTTTGAAGTTCCAGTCATTCTGTTTTTTTTATGTTGACATATTAAAAATGCCATTCATGTAAAGTCACTAAAGAACTATGAAAAATGAGTCATTTTAAACACAAGAAAAGAAATGTCCTCTGTGACATCATCTCACTGCATTTCTTCAACAGGATGGAAGTATTTATGGCAGGTCAAGAATATTATAAAACACCGCCAATGGCCATCTTCGTGTCGGTGCTTTCACTGAGTATTTCCTCGCCGTTTGATCAAGCACATCTACTCCAACCTTGGTTCTGTTGTAGTACATAACAGTCTCCAGTTTAGCCTTGCGGCCACTTGTGATGTTAACAGCTGTGTGGACAGTGCTTAGAATGGAGACATGTTTTCTTGGTTTGCATTTATAGACTGTTGGGGTTGCATTGTCACATTTCAGCACCTCTGTTGTGTGCAGGGCCCTTTGCTCCTTTACAGATGGAGGAAGCTCTCGTCTGCTCTTATTCACTGTATTTATTTACTCTCTTTGTTTTAGATTGAAGCTATAACTTGGTTTTTGCTTCACAGGGGAACCCACACGAGGGCAGCAGGACCCACACGGTGTGGTGGTCCACTCTGGGGTCAAGTTAAACTTTTGTTTCTGTCTCGTCTTCCTGTTTCTGTTGGCAGCTTTTATTTTGTAGTCTGGTCTTCATGTGATCTTTGTCAGCTCTACTTCCTGTTGTCATCTCCTCTTCCTGATTGGTGGCTCCGCCCTAATTGTGCCCAGCTGCTCCCCATTAGCTCACCTGTGTATTTAATGTGTAAGTCTCCCTTTGTTCTGTTTGGCCAGTGGGTCATGTTCCTGCACCGTTCCTGTGCCGTCTACACCGTCCAGAGCTCCAAGCTCAGTGCTTTTGAGTTCTTCTCCTTCTATTTGATGCTTTGTTCTCCAGCTTTGCTGGGAGTTTTTTGTTTGTTTTTTCTGTCCAGTGACCTGAAGAGAGGTTTTCTAGGTCTGCTGAGTTTTTGTCGTATTTGACATTTCTGTTCACTTCCACTGTTGAGTCCTGCATCTGGACCCTGATCCTGAGTCCTGTCACACAGAGGCTGCCTGTGCTGAGGAGGAGTGAGGATCCAGCTGCTGTGGTTCTGCTGTGGTTCTGCTGTGGAGGGAGACCAGTCCGCTGACAGGGAGGCTACACATGAGGTATGAGTCGCTGCAGTTCTGAGAACTTGGATAAAGTGTTCTGTTCATTCATGAGCTCTAACCAAGCCTAAACTAAGCTGAACACTGGAAGCTAAAGAGAGC
>NW_007578501.1:367704-374705 GCF_000690725.1 Stegastes partitus | reverse complement strand
GGCAAGAGCAAGGCGACCCGGAAGTGGGCGGTCTCAGAGCCAAGAGCGAGAGACACTAAGATGGGCACCGTACCCTTATAAGGAGTGCCCTCAAGCGGTGATAGGCTGAATAGCATTCTCCATTAGGAGCAGAAATTAGGCTTCATCCTGCCACAGAAGGGCTATTAATGGAAAGAAACAGGGAAATATTTGAGTTAGAAGTTTTCATTTGTTTTCGTCTGAACTGTCCTTAATATCTTTGGAGTTGCCCTCCACCCCCACCTCCAACATAAAATGGTTTGGCCCCTGATCAACATTTGACGTCCTTTGATTGGAAGTTCAGATTTTGCACTTCAGCACCAAAATGTCCGCTCAGCAGAAGTCTGGTGCTCAGAAAAGGAAAAAGAAGAGAAAAAGAGAGGAAGAAAATAGAGGCCTTGGAGATTTGCTTAAAAAAATACTTTAAAAAAGGTGGGGACAACGAAGCTGGAACTAGTAAAGTCAGCGTAGAGCGAGGTAAGAAACAGCGGAGCCGACGTTTGTTAGCCTTGTAACGTTATTTAGCTAGCTCTTAATATCCATTAGCTGTGATAAAAATCCTGACAAAACACGGGTTGTTTGACAGAAACGGACGAGTTTAGTGGCTCCGTCAGAGAGGATGAGACAGAGAGGCCGAGGCGAGAGATCCACCTGCCGTCAGGTAACAGAGATGAGGAGGAAGGGGCCAGCTGGTCCGCAACAGAGGGACAGAGTCAGACCACGGATGAGAGAGAGAGAGCGAGCGTCAAAGTGCAGCGGGAGGGTCTTGCTGCCCAGTCCGACAGTCTGAGCAGGATGGATGAAAGAGATGTAAAGAAAGCAGAATAGAGGAGAATAAGAGGAGGTAAGGTGAGGAAGAAAAGGGGAGATGTGGGTGAGTGGGGTGAGGCATCTAATAACATCTTGTCCCAGGGAAGGCTGTCAGTTGGCCTGATTTTACTCACCAAAACGTGTGATTATTTGAACACAAACTCCATCCTCCTTTCTTTCATCGTTAATTGTTCAGTCACTCTGTTGAGCAGCTAATCCATGCATTTCGCGTCCAACAATCAGTCCTGTTCTATTGCCATGGAGGTTGGTCTGTTTGGTTAAAGCAACAGTTCTATTAAAATGCATTTTAAGCTAGAGGCACCTGCACGTTTGATTCTGAAGGCCTCAGGGCAGATTTCTTTGACCCTAGCAACACATGACGGCTGAAATATGATTGGATAAAAGCTCTAATAAACATACACTGCCCAGAGACACGCTATGAAATGAAGAGAACAGACTCTTTGGGATAATGTTGAGGCCAGCAGAGATGCCTTGCTGGCCCTGATGGCACACCACTGCCAGTTAACAACATAGCATTAAACCTTATGTATGCCCACATAGCAGCACAAATCCCAAACCAGATAAGGAGGAAATGAATGAAATGAAAACTGTTTATTAACTGCAACGGGATGTCTGAATATAGGAACAGTAATGCATTGTAAGGAAATGCAATGCGATTACAGTAACACCCAGGCTTTGCCCAGGATGTGCAGTGCGCGCTCAGAAATTCGACGTGAACGGACGGGAGGGGGGTTGTTGAATCATTGAGGAGGGCCGTTCATTGAAGTTGATTTACTGTATATTGCAGAGCTGACATTGCATTGATGTGAGGTTACATGCGCCTCTTCCATCACGACACCGGGTGCTGTGTCAGCCACACACAGCGATTGTGCCGGCGTTGGATGCGGGAGGATGTCGGCTCTGTGCGGTTTGATGTATCGTGCCGCTGCCTGAAAGTAAACAAGCAGACACAGGGAGCATTAAAGACAGTTTCCATCATGTTCTCTGAGTGTTACTGTATGTGTGCTGCGATCACTGCAGCTGCTTAGCATAATTATTGGAATTATTAAAATGATGCGGCAGTGTTTATAGTCAATATTATGCTCTTAATACAGCAGTATACAAAAACATTACATACTTTTACCTCCACTTCTGCAAGCAAAAAAAAGTTTAAATGTTGTGTCCTTTAATCTAAAACCATCAGCCACCTTTCAGAGCCAAACATCTACGGTGCTATTTTTAAACCAGACAGAGCTACAAGTATTTGCAAGTACGCCGTTTTGTGGAAATTCAAATGTGAGAGTGCAGTTAAACAAATAAGTACAACGGTGTTCTCCATCCCTGCTTGTGCCCATCAGTGTGCCACGTGGCTGCTGAACATATTTCATTCCAAAGTTTAGTTATGTTTAAATTTGCCACCTAGTCTATATTTAAGCCAAGAGGATAGAAGTTACTCTTAATCATACTTAGTGTATTGCACATGTTTTTGTATGCTTGTACTATTCATGCACTGTGAAATGAATGCAACATTTAAATTTAAATGTTTTTGATTACTTACAGACGTTAGCTCAGTCATTATGTCTGTAAGTTCAACCGATTCATCAAGTTTTAACAAGTCTTCCAAAGTGGTTAATGCAGGTATAGTAACTCAATTTTTCATCCTGAAATGGGCTGTTGGGTGTGATTACTGGGTGCAGATTTTCTGCACACAATACATCTTAAGGTTTTCATTACATGCACTAGTTTAGTTGTGCGGTGCTTTTTAACTGCTTGTACGCCAGAAGTCTGAACAAAGACAGAAAAGTCTGCACACAGTAGTGTTGATAGTGTGAGATGATTAAAGGCGTCATCTGAAAATGAATTTGCACAATTCAGATGGAGAAATAACATCGCTGTGACATTTCAAACCCCTCAGTCAGTCCAAAGGTAAATATTCACCAAAAACAAATTTTTGGTGAATTTGCATATCGTCTCCTGATATACAGGGCTATTCATAGACACGTACAGCGTGTGCCGGGTGGCTCCGTTCCAGGTCCCAAGATTTGAATAATGAACACATGTAGCTCTCATTAGAACAGCATTTCTGGTGACAGATGCTTTTAGCCGTGACATGGTTTAATAAACTGTATATTCCATTCTGTGTTTTGACATATTGGAGTAAAAACATCAAATATAACTCGTGGTAAAAACCTAGTTACCCAAGAATTCATAGAAACAAACTACAGAGCATAAGGGCGTTACAGGTTTTACCAGTTCACTGTACAAAAAGTTTCTCTCTGCACGACTGTTCTGTCTAAATATGACCACACAAATGCAAACGAGCACCACTTTGGTGGCTGGATTTCATCTTTTTGCCCGGTTGTCGTCAAATCCAAACCTCTCCACAACAAAGTTATAGGTAGACTTAGTGTAATAAACATGGTTTTAAACTTTTCCAACCAAACTGGGATTGTCCTGCACACAGCACAAACAGGTACACTTGGTTGTAGGTAGTTTAAAAAGCGTTGGGACAACGTGAAGATGTTCAGTAACTGTTGGGTAAGAAACACATTTAATTTTGATTATAATAAAACTCTGGGTGCACACTTTGACCGGCATGGTTCACAACCGAGAGAGGTGGAAGGAGAATTTGTGTATTTGTGGAATTCTGTATGCAGAAAAGCCAAACTCTGCTCAGAACTATCAGCATCAGTGACATGTTTGAAACAATTATCGGACATATCTGCGTGCACAAGGGCAGTTTTAGTGCTTTCAAAGCCCCATGCACAAAGTCCCTAGAGAACTGCAGACCAGCTTGCATGAATGAATGTTGAGTCTTTTGGAAAAAGGCAGAGTCAGTACAAACATAT
Source organism: Stegastes partitus (assembly GCF_000690725.1). NCBI lineage: Eukaryota > Metazoa > Chordata > Actinopteri > Pomacentridae > Stegastes > Stegastes partitus. The sequence continues at coordinate 371,028 of NW_007578501.1, read as the reverse complement.
GTACATGTAGAACACACTTTTGAATTGATAAAAAATATATTTAAAAGTCATTTCTCTTAATATGTAACTTTAATTAGTCTATTTCTTGCTGTGTTTTTGCAAACCTGCTGCAAATTTTGACAACAGAAAAGCAATAGCGTGACCGCCCGCTCGACTGCATGAACTGATTTTTAATAATCCTGTTTACTGTGAAAACAATTATTACTCGACACATTATAAATGCGAAGTATCAGGTTGAAAGGTTAGCCTGGAGGAAGTCCACCTTGCCTGTCCTTGCCTGTCCGAGTGTGCTCTGCTAATCAATAATCTAGCAGTACTGTGTTTTGGAATTTGGCTAATGACATGAATGCAAATCATTTTCCCAGGAAACACAGTGCGAGCTACTAAAAAGAGGAACATGGATCACATAAACAGGTGCACTCATTGTTTGCCAGAGCTTCGCAGGAACTCGATACCTGACTCTTTCATTCCTATAGTATGCTTGGTTTCCTGTTCTATGTATTGCTCTGATGTGCCAAGTTATATCCTCTGATCATGTTTAAAGAAGATATTGGTTCCTCATTTATTAACTGCTGGTAAATGAGAAATAGTTGCAACTTTAGAATAACGTCTCAATAACATACATAAGCTTATAACTAATACTTAGCTACTACATTAACTCACACTTTACAGATCACTTGTTAATAGTTTGTTAACCATCTACCAGTACCAATGAAACTTTGTAGAACAGCAAATGGGTGGAACAAGTTCAAGGTACAGAAATTTGATGTGATATTTACAATATCACAGTTTTGTACCTCAACCCTCTTCCACCCATAGACTTTTCTGTGTATTATATTTTACCAAAGACATACAACAGATAGAATGTTGAACATTGTCTTTAATGTATGAGGAATAAATGAGGAATAGTTGCAACTTTAGAATAACGTCCCAATAACATATATAAACTATTAACTGATACTTAACAAGTCATTAGTAAGTAATTCACTAATGGCTTGTTCATGATCTATGACTGGTTTATAAGGTATGGCTGTAAATCATTCATATACAGTTAACAAGTCATTTATAACTCATTAACTAACAGTTTGTAAATGTTTATTAACTATCTGTAAGGCATCGTAATAAATCATCAACAAACTATTAACAAACACTTAGCAAGTGGTTAATAACTCACTAATAAACAGTTTGCAAATGATCTATTAACTAGTTACAACGGATAGTTATTATAAAGTGTTACCGTAAAGTACATTCAGCACGTGTCTGTAATCCAGCCAACGGTGTCTTTGTCACAAACAACAACAACAACAAAGCATTTTGGTGTTTCATGAAAATAAATTACAGGAAAGTTGACAAACTGGTGGGTTAAAAATATACATCGAGAAACTTGAATTATTGGTTTTGGTCATGTAGGAAGTTGCGTTAGTCAGTTTTTCTCAGTGGCATGACCTCTTAACTTCGTGTGATATTAACTACAGCTGCTGACTTCTCTGAGCCCAATTAAATAAGACCCATTTGATATACCCATTAAACGCAGCCACAGTCACTGCAGTGGCTCAGCAGGAAGTCACTTGGAGTCATTTCGAAGTAGTCTCAGATCCAAGAATTAACCGTGCAAACAATTGTGAGTATAAAACTGTGGTACAGTTGTGTCACTGCCAGGATCAGAGGGAAAAAAACCAAAAAAAAACACAAGCTGTCCTCTGCTGCTAAGAGACAGTTGGTCAGGATGCTCAAGAGTTAACCAAGAATTACAAAAAAAAAGCAGCAATTAGAAGATGCCGGAACACAGATCAAGTGTGTTTAATGTCACAGTGCGTTGCAAGAACGTAGCCCTTCATCTGGAAGCAGCACGTAAAGTTCTGCGGTCAGGTGAAACAAAAATGTAGCTATTTGGCCACAAAGTGAGGCCTTTAACCCCAAGAACACCAAACCTACTGTCAAGCATGGTGGTGGCAGCATTATGCTCTGGGGCAGTTTTGGTGCCAGTGGAACTGCTGCTTTACAGAAAGTAAATGACATAATGAAAAACAGGAATTACTTATACTTTCTGCAGGAAAAGCTAATATTATCAGCTAGAAGGTTGGGCGCTGGACACCCAAACAAGACAATGAATCCAAACATGCATCAAAAGTAGTAAAGAAATGGCTAATTTATGACATTTTCAAGGTTTTAGACTGATCTCCCTGAAATCCTCACTTAAAGCCCATCAAGAACGAGCGAACTGCACTGAGGAAGCAAGTCTGTGTCAGAAATACGACAAAGTTAGTTGAACTGCACCGACTGTTTCAAAAGGAGAAAGATAAAAGTAGGAAATTTGCCAGAAGCTTGTGGACCGCTAACAAAAGCACCGGGTTGAGGTGAAAAGGGCCAAGAGGACACGAAACCAAATGATAGCTTTGTAACATATATGTGTTTGACCCAGCAGATTTTGTCATGTTTTTCAGAAAACCTATAAAAAAAACGTGTTTTAATGATTCCGTCATGAAGACTTTAGAGTTGTACAGTCACTGGAAACTCAAGACTGCCATGGTGTGTACAAGGTTGTGTAAACTTTTGCTCACAACTGTAACTCTACTCTTCTAAAATGTTGGCAGCACATTTAGCTTCTATCTTCTCGTTACCATTTCTGTTTCCTTGCCTCGCCGTTTGAGGGGGTTTCAGGTTGGAAGTAAGTAAAAGTTTTTCCATTGGTGAGATATTTCATCATCAAGAGGATGTTTACAGAAGCACAGTTTGAATATCATCCACACTTGACAACCCTGAGTTAAACATTAATCTCAGGCCATCATCGCTTTTACTATGTACACACATGCAAGAAAAAAAGAAAAAAAAAAACCTTGTGTCTTTAGTGAGCTCACATCACCCTCAAAGAGTATATAAGTGCAGCGACTTCTAAACGGACGGGACTTGGCTCTTGAGCAGGTAAGAGACTTCTTGAAATTTACTGTGTGGATATGCATGAATTACACTTTGTCCACTTTTATAAATTCCACCATCTTGATCTGTTTCCCTCTGATTACAGATCCTGAACTCTGTCTTTTCACAATATCAGTCTCACCACAACTGTGATGATGACCCTTGTGTTCTTCCTGCTGTGTTCAGGTAAGGGCTCCTCTCCAGCTCTTGTTCTACATTTCATCTTGTGCAGGTTATTTGTGCACATCAGTATATGCATGCTAGTGTTACAGAGATGTATCTGTTGAAGTCAGTATCTTTTGCTGTCACTACTTCAGTCACTTCTACAAGCTGCCCAATCGTTGTGATTTTAATAACATGCAACAGCTGCACACAGATTAATGATGAATCTCTGTATTGCTTTGTGAC
>NW_007578501.1:331372-367539 GCF_000690725.1 Stegastes partitus | reverse complement strand
ATTAGGATGGGAAACTGCACTGAATAGATGTAAAAAGGAAGGTGGATCACTTGTAACTCTGTATGATGACGAGGACGCCACGTTCACAGAGAACTATGTGAATAAAAAGGATCTCTATTCCACCCACTGGCTTGGTCTGATCAAGAACCGAACAAATATCACCACTTGGTCAAATGGTGACCCGTTCACATGTAATCGCTCCAGTGTAAACCCAGCAAACATAAGAAATGGAGACCAAATATGTGAAGCAATGGAAAACAAAACATGGAAAGGTTTCAATTGTTCAGATAAACATCCTTTCATGTGTTACAAAGGTAAGCTCCAGCAGACAGTATTTGCTTACATTTTCATAGGTTCCCTTGTTTCTGTTCCAAAAAGCAAACAAAGACTCATGAAACTAAACCAAAGCTTAATGTCTTCATTGTGAAATATATCCCAACACAATAAATGTAATATTTTTGTTTTTGCAGATAATCAATACGTTCTGATTGACAAGGAGAAAAAGAACTGGTGCCAGGCAGAGCAGTACTGCAGAGAGCGTAACAGTAATTTAGTCAGCATCACTAATGATGATAAAAACAACGAAGTGATTAAAGAAGGAAAGAACAAAACCTTCTGGATTGGACTCCTGCATGATGAATGGGAATGGGTCGACGGAACCTGCTCGACTAACAGAACCTGGTATATTTCATCAAGCGTTGATGGACCAGAGAAATGTACAGCTCAGTCATTTAATCCATTGGAAATTAGATCAAAATTTATGAAACCACATGGCTGTGGCAATGACGCAAAACTACTTTGCTCCAAAGGTAAGCAATATATAAATAAAAACATATATTTTCAAAAGCCACATGGTGTTGTATTAGTTAAGAACCACTCTAATGTTTACTAGACATGTATGCACATAAACAGGAGACAGTTTCTTCATTTCAAACCATCACTTGAGATCAGTAGAAAACTAATTATAGTAAATCTGTCAGTGAAAGACAAACCTGAGCAGGAAAGTGATGCCATTGTCACTATGACAGCAGCCACAAGCTGTGATTTTAGAGACATGGGGACATGTTGATGTTAATGAATTCATAAATAAGTGTGAATGTAATCTTCCACTGTCAGTGTAATCTTGGGAAGAGAAGAGGTCTGTTTCTCAAAGATCCTGCACTAACACAAGCGTCACAATAGTTGAAATGTTCCTTTTCTGGTTAACACAGAACAGAGATTAAGTGTAAAGACAAAGGAGACACCTTAAAAATATAGATGCCAAACAAATCCATATAGTAGCACAAGACAAAAATAAATAATCATAATTTATGTAACGCTATCACAAAGAACAGCCAGTCAAGACTGACTTTGACCACTCATAGTTATTATATCTCTGTGTTTGTGAGGTAACAGTGCAGAATGTGAGCCACCATGTCACCGTCTAATCATTAATAAAGAAGAAAGAAAGATTTGTAGTTGGACAAAATATACGTGAACCAAATACATATTTAACCCTGATTAACTCAACATAAGAGGGAACAGATCAGGACATCACATAAGAGGCAGGATGTTGATGAAGCCACTGAACTTGTCACCTGTAATTCTCACTTCTGTAAATCTGACTTCTGCCTTTTACCTGCTTTTAGGCGACATGAGAATCAGAGTTATTGAAGAAAGATTAACTTGGGAAGATGCTCTCGACTACTGTGAGAAAAATCACACAAGCCTGCTGTGGATGGCGGATGAAAATGATCAGGAGGCGGTCCAGCAATGGCTAGATGTCAATGATAAAAGTGGTACATTCTGGATCGGTATGAGGCAGAGTACCGTGTTTGGCTTCTGGATCTGGAAGGACCGCCCAGTGACCGTGAGCAACTGGAAGGATGGCCAACAGCCTGAGCCGTCCTTAGCCTACCAATGCGGGGTCCTCAAAACAACAGACAACAACAAGTGGAGCAACGAACACTGTCTTCGCAAGCACCGTTTTATTTGTGAGGAGAAGATTTTCAAAATGAACGTGTAAAATTGAAATAATTTACAGTTGTGTATATATATATATATATATACTCCTGCTCCTACTCCTATCCTCCTCTGTGGCAACAACACAACAACAAATAGAGAGAACTCAATACAGGGAAAGAATAGTGGCTTTGCATGCTATAGATATTTTACTATCTATGTTTTTAATCTGTTTTCATGCTGTTCTTGTATCCACTCCATGTAAACTCTACCTGCAGTTCAGCCCAGTCCAACCACACATTTTTTTGCCACATGATTGTTCGTCATAGTCCTCAGTTTTATCAGTTCTAGTGTCTTAGAGTGCTTTTATTGATAACTTGACTGCGGGGGTGGCGGGTTGTGTGTCTTGTTTTACTGTATTTTTATTTGCTATAAAGCAGGGGTTCTCAACTGGTGGGTCACGGAAGAGCACGTGTCCAACTGTCTCAATAACTTCAACAAATGACCTGATTAGGCCAAAACTTTATTTTCGAGTAGATTTGATATTTGTTTTATTCAGTTTTGTACATGCAGGTGTCACGGTCCAGTTACTGTGCATGTTTATATGATCTGAAATGCATGTTGCACAGGAAGCTATATTGAATGTTGAATTCTAAAAAAAAAAAAATTGGGTCGCGACTTAATGACCACGGGAACATGTGGGTCCCAGGGTGAGACCAGTTGAGAACCGCTGCTATAAAGCACTTTGTGTTGCATTTCTGTTTGAATGACAAGTGCTATAGAAATAAAGTCTGATTGATTGATTGATAACTTGAGTCACTTTTTCGTCACGGTTGTCAGAGTAAACTGTGTGTTTTTGACAAATCTCTAACTGAGACGATGAAATGCCACGTTTCTGGGCTTAGATTCAGTTAAGTTTAAGAACCACTGAAAAGTTGAAAACTCCAGGTTTATGTGGGTTTTTACAGTTTCTGGCTCTTATAGTGTAATTTTAGTGATTTTTTTTTTCTTCTCTAGACAAACGTGGCTGCAAGGTTTGTTTTACAGAAGCTTAAACTCCATTTAAGGTTTCTGTCTTTGGCATGACTGTTGCTGTCTCCTGTGCAAAGCAGTCAAGCAAAATGTCTGCGACGCCAGAAAGCAAAATCATAATTAGTTTTGAACACGGCAAGCTGAAACTTCCGGCACAAAGGTGACAGTAAAGTTGGGCGCTGATATAAGTCGGAGTAAAAAAGATAATAAAATGTCAAAGAACACACTGACATTTAACCGTTCGATAACCTGCAGTAAGGACATACACATTTCAGGAGTAATTCCACTCAAGTTAAATATCAATAATATTGGTTTTTGCCACGTTAAAATCAAACATAAGAAAAAGTAGAATATACAAAAAAGCAACGCATAGTAAGAATCCAGGTTACCGTTTAACAAGATGAGGGGGGAAAAAAAACACTAAAATATGTAAATACGGCTTTAAAACATGGGCTTGGGATAGAGAGAGATTAAAAACAGTATAAATAATCTTGAGAGAAGCAGGGGAAAGTGAGAAGCTTGGACAACTTCCAGGGCCATTATTCAGACCGTGGACAAACCTGGACTGAAGGCTCAATCCGTCACACCCTCACTCATCATTACAGCTCATCATACGGCTACTGTGCGAGTGTGTGTGTGTGTGTGTGTGTGTGTTTGTAGGCCTCTTGATCATTGCTCACACCAGGGGAACAGACTTTCTCTTGACTTACTCCTGCGACCGTTGTGTGATGTACGTGTACAGGTGAGTGATCGCAGCTCATCGGGAGGAATCGGCGCTTCTCGGCAAACACGTTTCATAAATCAGCAGCGAGGGTCCTCCTGACCTGCAGCCAAGCACAATTCTTGTTGCAAAGGCAGAATATTTTCACTGGCAGGGACCGAATAAGAGGCTAAGATATGGGGTTGAATGCCAGCCACAAGTCTGGCGTCCATTCAAGCGGGCCTGAATCGTAACAGCAACGCGCCCTGTGCAACAGCGATCTAACTTATATGTACTCGCAAGGAATGTACACAAACACCCGCAGTGGACTGGATGAGATCTACCTCGAAGTTCTGCAGCCAGTTCACTCAACACGCACAATCAAGTGTCACAACTTGAAGAAGCACAGTATTTTCCACCTTGCTCAAACCTTAAATAGAAAAAAAAAACCCTACACTTTTTCTTTTCAAATGTTTTCCAGGTTGTATCGTATCTGTGACCTGCATTTGTCCGCAGGCACGAGGAGATAACAAATAAGTGACACAAAGTGATAAAAAAAGAAAGAGGGAAAGAGCCAGAGGGAGGGAGGAAAAGAGGAGCAGATGGAGGGCGGGAAAGCGAGACGAGCAGTGGGGCCTGTCAAACTATTAACGTCATGGCGTGAGCCCGGGGCTCCTGGTGACACCAGAGATGAGTGGTCATGTTTAGCATAGAGCTCCAATCACACACACATGCACGCGGAGCATTCTGCAGCAACTAGCCAAACCGTTGCATCCTCCGATCACCGGTCTGAACTCAGTATTAGGTGTCGACATGCACAGATGAAGCCCTTATTGCCTGCAGCGACTGACAGAGGTACTGCTGATGGGTTGGTGGGTATTAGTCTGTGTGAATGTTGGGTTCATATCGAGCATCTTTGGAGGAAACAAGGAAAACTTCAGAATTATAACATTATAAAAATCCACTGGTGGAAAGTTTAAAATATTATTTGTTTAACTCAACCACTTTGTTGAAAATCAAGTTGATATAGAGTGCTGAACAAATGTATGAGACCACATGACTAATTTGTTAAGCACTGTGTGTATATGTACCGTAATTTCCGGACTATAAGCCACTACTTTTTTCACACACTTTGAACACTGCAGCTGAAACAATGATGCATCAGTAAAAATAATCCATGAATGTGAATTATACGACGATATAACACTATGAGAATTATACTGAGCTCTTCTGTTTCAACTATTTTGTGAACAACTTGACTTTTGCTCATCATTAGGTATTTTTAAATAGTTATACAGACGTTATTGCTATTGGTGGAGCCTGTTACTGCTGTTAGTGGGCTTTAAAAATGACCAAATAGCAGATATTCCAACACTTACTCAATATAAAAAAAATAAATAAAAAAAGCATCCCATGTGTTTTTGTACTCACGCAATTATTACCGCTCATCCACAACACTGCAGCGTTTGATGTCAAATTAATAATTCATTCTTAGTCACAGGGAATGTGTTACTATTGTACTATCTCCCCTGTGCTCTGTTGTTATAGCAGAATCACACACCACAGCCTCTCTGTGTCCCAGATTTCTTACACTCACACTCACAAGCCAAGTGGCGCGGCTGGTAAAGCTCCAATAAAGTGGTTTCCCATCTACCTTTTCCTTTACAGTTTCAGTTTTCTGTCACTTTTCGTACGATCAAACCAAACAAAAGACCTCGAATGTATGTGTCTTTATTGTACAGACAGCCTTAACAATGCACCCAAGCTGGGTTTGAAAATGTGTCTACGCTGAAGGCTCACACACACACACACACACACACACATTGGGTATAATGCAGCAAATGGATTCAAGATGTTTATTATAATTGCTAGTTGGTCACCACTGGCTACTGAAGTCCCTGCCCCTTTGCTTCAGCAGTGGAGCTCTTTCATAATTAGTATTCCAGTCCAGACCTTAACAACCTTTCATGAGGTTTCTGCTGCTAATGGCTGATTTCACAATATCTGCATGAGTAATGGCATTTCAGACATGTTCGGCGTAGAGATGGCTAATTTACATTGGAAATTGGCCATCAGAGCTGCCTAAGGGTCACGGCAGCGGAGCTGATGCAGAGGTAGGCGTGTGTGTGTGTGTGTTTTTTTATGTGTGTGTGTGTGTCGAGCCATCCTTCACAAAACCGTCCGTTCTCTCACGAAGAAGTTCAAACTAGTCTCAACCCGCTGATGTTCACCTTCATTCTCTCATGTGTGCTCATGTTTCAGTCTCTTCCCTGCCCACTGAAGTTAGAAGTTCACACTAGAGATGCTTGTCAGTCCCTGTTTCACTTCCTTCTCCACTACTTCCTGTCTTTTCTCCAGTGTCCTTATTGTTGATTTAGAGAAAAAAAAAGCCACTTATCCTCCGTAGTGCTCTTTTACAAGACCACATAAACACCCAACCTCGACTTGTCCCGCCGCTCCTCCGACAACACAAATCCAAGCCCCATTTAGAGAGGTGTGAGGTGCGCACTCGGAGACTAAACAAGCAGTAAAAGGTGCAGAAATGTGTGTATCAGACGGCAGATGCATAGATTTCCTACAGAAAACAGGCTGGTAGGAAGTGAGAGCCATTGTCCTTTGTTGATTCCCTTCGAATGTTTTCAAGTTCCCGTCCAAAAAGGGACGCATCTGGACGCATTTGCATTTTTTTGTTTTGTTTTGTTTTTGTTGATTGCCTCAAAAACGGTTTAATTGGACGACTGCTGTTGTGCCGGTGCACTTGCATGTTTAAAATACTGTGGAAGTGGACAGCACAGACAGCAACAGTCAGGTGGAAGGAACATGTCGGATGCTTCTTCAAAAAGAGTGCATAGTATTTTTATATTAACGCCTTAAGGTACGGTGGTGATTGAGAAAACGCATGCGGACGGACGAAACGCAAGCAAATCAAGAAAACATCTTCAGTAATTTGACAAAACAGGCACAGCATTTAGAAGAATATAGAAAACACTTTGAAATACAAAAACACTACAAATAGCACAGCATAGATAGGAGGGACACTACAAAGTGATGGGTATGGCTGAGACTTTACATGAAGCTGACTATTTGTAAGCCATGTTGGAAAATGAGATAACTTGTCAGCTTTCTTGTCTGTTTTTACATTTTAATGCCAGTGTTCATTTATCGTTGCAGACAATTGCCAACATGTCTAGATTAAACTTCTCAAGAATACTTATGGCTTGTAGAAGTCAATAACGTAACGGCCGATAACGTAATAAAAGTCCTGAAGTGATAACGTAATAACTTGTTTCCTGGCCAAAAACGTAATAACTTATTACATTATTGGCCAAAAGATTTTACGTTATCAGTTCAGGACTCTTATTATGTTATTGCCCAGTTACTACGTTATTGGCCTATCACATTTTAAAAAGTGCAAATCTATTATGCTATTAGCCGTTGTTACGTTATTGGCTTCTACATGTGTAAATATAACATATGTAACCTACAGCATCCTCCAAGTGGTTAACTTCTAAATGATCTCCAGGATTGTTTCTTTGGTAATTCATTATTATTATCTATCTATACACCGCTTAGTCAGCAATTTTCCTGAGGTTTCCACCAAGGGGATCAATAAAGTTCTGTTCTATTTCTATTCTAATCCTCACTAGGATCGCGGGGGGGCTGGAGTCGATCCCAGCCAACTGAGGGTGAAGGCAGGGGACACCCTATGGACAATTTAGAATCACCAATTAACCTCAACATGTTTTTAGACTGTGTGGGAGGAAGCCGGAGAACCCGGAGAGAACCCACGCTGCACAGGGAGAACATGCAAAATCCACACAGAAAGATCCCGGTGCCCCACTGGGACACGAACCGGCGACCTTCTTGCAGTGCTACCAACTGCGCCACCTTGCAGCCCTTCTTTGGTAATTACTAAACAAAATCAGTCTAATCTCATTATTCATGTGTTCCCGGTTGGTTACTTTAACAAAGCTTGTTCCCTGTTCTGGGAGTTTGAAGGTACAGTCAGCTTGTATCGCCCGTTTCAGAGTTAATTATGTGCATTTTCTCATATTATTTGATTTGGTAGGATAATAACAAGCAAAATGTTCACACCAGGTTAATGACAAATATCTGCTTGGTCGCTCCATTTTTCGGGCATGTCTGTATTTAGTGATTCTCCTATTCGCGGTGCGTTTCTGTAATTAGTGGTGTTTTCTATATTTGCTGTTAAAACAACAAGAGGAGGAGTGTTAGCATTAGCAGCACATTAGCAGGGTTGCAGGTCACTCTGACAACGCTGAGAGGCCGTTACGCGGTCACCGTGGTTTACACAGACATGAAACATAAAACATGCTTCAGGGCATTTTTATGAGCATGTCACATGAGTAAAACACGAGCACAATGTGTAGACAGCTGGACCGATTAAAAACTACGCGTATGTGTTCCGTTAAATGCGCGCAACAGACGACTGAAATCGAGTCTGAAACGTTTTCTGTCTGCGCACACCATCACTCACGACTTCCACAAGAGGAATTTCTGTTTATCTGTCCAGTTGTGACACCGATCAACCATTCAGTGGCGTAAAATAGCTCAAACGGCCGTTGAAAGGCGCTCGGCAGGTGTAGGACGGTAGTTCTGTTGATATATGTGAATGTGTAATTGCCTCCTTCTTTTCTTCGGATGCGAGGAACCGCCGTGAAGCACAAAGGCCGAGACCGCGCTGATAAAATCCGCATTTCAAGGTCACAGCAAACTGTAAATTTGCTTCTTATGATAACGCGTCTCAACACACGCCAACCAATATCCATGATAATAAGCGGTAGGCGAGATTTGTTTGGGGGTAACTCTAACAGTCGGTGTGTATCATTGGATTCATCTCGGCCACCATCTTGCGACATCCCCGAAAATCGAATGCAGTCAAATCCTTCATGACCAGCAAGGTCTCTGTTATCATTTCCACATTTACTGTTTCATTGTCTCTGAAGTGCTCTGTATCAATGTATCTGCATTCCCCACCATTACCATAAACCTGCACAACTGGAGCCATTATCTGCTATCTCCGCCGGCGTTTCCACATCTCACTGAGTTGTATTCGGTACATGATGATGCAAGAGACGGCGCTGTTCCCTCTGCACACTGGTGGATTCACAGTCATACCAGGAGCCATTTTTCTTTGGGTAGATACAGTATTACTAAACTTGCAAGGGTTTAAAATGACCATTATGTTTTGATGAAAATATTAAAGCAGAATTTATTGAACAGAACCAAAACACTATCTGCATAAAGACAAATGACAGGTACCAAGCTTAAAGATGACCAGAGAAGTAACTAGACAACATATTAGTCACTTAGATAGCAAGTCTTAAGACTAATTAATACTTTAGGCGTCAATTTAGTCAACCACTAAAGTTTGCGAGAAGATTTGCTGTTACCCACGCCTTTATAATTTATCTTTAAAGGAGTTGTAATGGAAGTCGTCCCTGCCAAAACTTTGATTTGCTTTACATCGGCAAGGCCCAAATGCAGTAAGGAGTTCTAACTTCCTGTGCTGTGACTGCCACACTCCAGGAATATTGACATGGACACGTTGCTACTGTCCAGTCTGTAACTAGCTGCTATATCCAGTAAAACAGTGCAAAGCTCCAATCACAAGCAGAAACCTCCATGGAAATCCTGTGTGTATTTCTGCGTTTGATATGAGGGGAAATGCAGGCCGACATGTCACGTTTGTAGCATAAATAGAGCTGCACAAGTTTTCCACGTCCGCATCGACCTTGCGGAAACCATGAATTGGGCCGGTACAGTAAAACTACAAATGCTTGACAACCCCTTAGTGTTCTGATCTGGGGCGAAGACAGAGTAAAATTAGACTTCTTGAAGAACACACTGTGTCAGCATCGACAAAAACACACAAACACTTGGCATAAAAGTCGCTAAAATCAACACAACCACAGAAGTTCTCCTGTATTAAACTGGAGGAAGTTCCTCCATTTTTATGCAGGAAGTGGTAACTTGGGCTGTTTTTATCTAATATCCTTTTATTTAGCTCAATAAAGCCGCCGCCAGTCTGCATAACAGACCAACATGTGCATATTGTCGTATAAATAGAGCTTTTTTAAGTTTTGTGGGAGTTGGGTTTTCGCCTCAAAGCTACAGGGCAGGACTTCCACGACATTCAGGCCCATCAGCGGCAGGTAAATCTCTCTGTACTTCACAGAAACATTACCACTCTGCTACACCTGTAGTGCAGGTTTAAGTTAACTAGCAATGATTCAGAGCTGGAGAAGTGAGCAGAAACAGCTGTGGCTGCATATCAGGTGGTGGCAGGACAAACTCTGGGCAAAAAACCCGGCAAGCAGCAACAGTGTTTGATAAGTACTCTTACTGCCAAACAGGTGAGAGAAAAGTTCTGCAGTTTCAGGTAATAACAGTGGAGGTGACAGCAAAACGTGTGGAATATGGAGACTTGACAGCTAATTGTAACAAGATACGTGATAATTTCCATCATAGCCAGCTGTCTTCTTGAACTTCTTCATTTAATTTGTCAACCAAAGTTTTGTCGTCAATGCAACATCATCAGCACAATGCTTATGTTACAGCCAGTATATGTACATAGGGTTTGATTTTCAATTACCGTTTCTCGATTAAGCGCATTGGCATTGTTTTGTCAGCAGTTTGCTGCATTTTTTAATTACCACCAATTATGGCTGTTAAATAACTAGTTAATGTGAAATAGCCAATTAACTACGACCACTCCAGGAGGTCATATATGGTAGATTCTCTTTCATACACAGAAAAGCACATGGAGGAGGACGTATAAACATGCGCTGACATACATTCTAATAAATGTGCATGCACAGACACACCAAAGATTGTGTTTAAACGGTTGCTGCTGAGTTCAGCAAGCATGCAGGGCTGGCTCATTACTCCCTTTTTGCATTTTGTGCAGATATTTCACAATTCATTAGGGACTCAGTATTTATTAGGACATTCAGAGCACATTATTTGCATTTAATTATTGATTGATAATTATCATTTATACCGACTAATTAAATTCAATTATGATCAAACACCACTAAAAGCTAAATGGAAGTGGGTGTATTTAAACAAGCTGCATGCTAACAGCTTGCAGATGCAGTGGGAGTCTGATGTTGTCCATGTAAGACAATGTATTTCAGGCTACAGCACACAAAAGCATTGATAAAACTCACACACTGCAACTTATTTAGGTGTGTACAACTTAAAAACACGAGTTCCTCCAATGTCTAAATTGACGAAACTTTAAGCCGGCATTTTGTTAAAAGCTGTTAAACATAGTTCAAGTAAACAGATAAACTGAAAGCAACAGGCTCAATAATTCACTGGCTTGCTTTTTTAAATGTATTTTTTCAATTTAAAGAGTTAGTTCTTCATATGAACTTACAGTTCATCAAGTTATTTCAATATAAATTTGTCATCATGTGAGATGAATGTCTGCGGGGACAGGGATTCAATTTAATGCTGAAATTCATAATGGTTAGTACAGTTTCCGTGTTTGAAGAAGCAAATGTGACTTAATTTAACATGTATTAAAGACACACAGCAAGTTTCCTTAATAACTAGCTTTTTTTTTTTAGACTACAAACAAAATATTTTGAAGTTTTAACAGTGCATGTGATTGCTTTTTGTTTGTTCTATAAGCTGAACTTAGTGAGTGACTCTCAGCTGTACGTTTTCAACTCATTTTAATTTTAAAGACATAAATTTACAACAACTAGAAATTTCAAATTGAATTAACTTGAAATTAAGTGAACAAAAAAAGTTGAATCTACTCCATTCCTGTATGTTCTTGATTTAGCTGGATTCTCCTTAAAGAAAATAAGCACACCACACCATCATCATTATTCCATATGATACACTGTGACATCGGTTTGTATAAAAATATGCAATGAACTAAAAGAAAAGTTTAAAAATGTTAAGCATGAATTAGTTTTGATGAATTAAAATCTGATCAAAATCCTGCAGTTATAAAGACTGGACAATCGCATAAAAATAGAATAAAAGTTTTAAGAAATAGTTGTGTTTTGGGCTTGAATTTAAAATGTTAAAATGATTATCCTTGAAAGAAATTAAGCGCATACAACTAGATTTCTACAGGGACGCTTTGTTTTTGCTCTTGCCACTTTGGTTCATTTAAGCTACAGAGTCTATGATTTAAAAAAAAAAAATAAAGGAATTCATGTGCAAAAAAATGGACGTCCGATAAATTTAAATGTTTTATTTTAAGAGCAGCCCTGTGATAGACTGGTGATCTGTCCAGGGTGTCCCCTGCCTTCGCCCTAAGTCAGCTGGGATAGACTCCAGCCCCCCACGACCCTAGTGAGGATTAAGCGGTATATAGATAATGGATGGATGGATGGATTTTAAGAGCATAAGGGAATAAAGTGAGCGGTCATCAGAGGCGGCAACTTCCACCACATCCAGAGGTCCAGTTGGTGATGAGTGTGTCTCCTGAACACTTGAACATAGTTGATGTGGATGCATCTGTATGTGCAACTTTAAGATGCAATGTACAAAACTAATTCAAATGTTTAAATCGGCCCCACACAACCAGCTCAAATATTAGCTTTCCAAACAAAGGATTATATTTTTTCACATCACACCAGCATACTCTGTTTACACCAAAAGAGATTTTTGCAAATTCAAATAGGAAGAGTTTCTTTTAGACCACACGTGCTAAAACAATAGCAATATGTACCAGATATAAGCACTTCCTCAAAGTAAAATAAAACTAGTATGATAGAATATTCAGCAGTTCTACTTAAATGCATCAGAAGCAAACTGCCATGAAAGCAGGTGGAAACACAAGTTTGGTTCCATGAACAAACCTGAAGCCCGAACCCTTCCGAGCCTTTTATATCCCTTGATAAAGAACCGCGCTACAAGCTGCACGCAAACAGTCAGTCATTTAACAGGTGTGTTGTTCGGCTACACCGTCGACATGCAACACGACAGAAACAGCTGGTTCCACTTATCCACATCTGAGCCTCTAGATTAGCACAAATCGATCACACTGCTCCTGGTTTATTTTTTCATTTCCCAGCACATACAGTGGTGACTTCAGCAATCCATCTCCACTTCTTTCTCCCTCTCCTGACTGACATTAACACATTTTGCAAATAACGACTCTCTCCTACCTTTTCACGGTCTTATTACAGCGATCTTCTTCGTCTCTTTCTTGTTGCTTGTGTTTAAATGTACATAATCCCCTACACAAGAAGGCCTGTCCATTCTCTCCTTCTTTTCTTTGCAAATTCATTGACTGTGTTGGGCGTCCTATTTGTTCGCCAGCTGACTTGCCAAAACAATAGTAGAAGTTAATTCTGCCACCAGCCAAGCATGAATACTTGAAACGTTTTGGCAAAATGGCAACTAACAGGGCCGGGCACGTTGCCCTCTCTGCCGCCGTAATTGAGGAGAATAGAGGAAATTGCAGTGGATGTTAAGAGGCAATTGTTTGAGAGGCTTACTGAGTCTCTGTGGCGTGCTATTCAAGTGGATGAGTCAACAGATGCTGAAAACCAGGCGATAGTCTGCATGTGATACATCTATCAAGGTAACTTCCAGGAGGATTTACTCTCTTCTTCACTGCCGCCAACGAAAACAACACAGCAGGAAATAACTGTTCAGTAAACTGAGCCGGACATTGTGTGTGGGTGTGTGAACCAACGGTGCCTCTCCAGCTTCAGTGGAAAGCAGCTACTTCTGCATGTGAAAAGATGAAACTACTCACTGCACAGCAAGAAAGAAACTCCCTGGACAATAACAACACACTGGGGTTGGAGCAGTAGATCATGCAATCAATTACGTCAACATGTGCTTCAAGTACAACCTCGCGAATTGAAATACAAGTGGTTTCATTCAAACAGAAGTCAGGGAAAATGTTGCTGTTCGGTCTCAGCTTATGTTCGGAATTTACTTTGAGGCCTTTTTAAACGTGGGATTTTTGTGTTTTGGGTTTATGGGACGATTTTTTAATCGCAATAGAGAAGAAAAATGGAACAATGGCTTGCCATACTTGCTCCACATCATAATCTACTGATGTCTGACGTCTCAACAGTTAGTAAAAAGTCATCCAAAGACTGTTTTTTAAAAGGAAATACATCCATATATATATACCAGGTGGAGCGTCCGTCTCTTTTTCTAATAAAGCTACTTATTTATTGTTTTTTTCCCGCCATCCTATAAGCTACCGTGTCTTTTTTCCCTCCTTCTCCTGCTCCGTCTTCATTCTGCCTGCATGATTCAACAATGTGGACAAGCATGCATGCAGCACAGCTGTACATCTCACTGGGTTTCTCTTTTTTCCTTCCTTCACACTAATATAAAACTCATACACGAGCTGCATGCCGATTTCTGCTGTAACACGGGAAGGCCCATGTAAGGCGTGTGAAATATTCATTCAGCCTGTCTTTCTGTCACATGTCAAGCCCGCAATTCAGTTTTATTTATATGGCATCAAATCACAACACATGTCATCTCAGGGCAGTTTACACAGTAAGGTCAAGACCCTTCCATACTAAAAAGAGAATGAGCCAACAACCTCTGCATTGGTCAGCCACTGGACCAGAGGTTATGATCAGTGATTGCAGGTAACAGCAAAAAAAAAAAAGGCAAGGAGGGTGGCATCAAAGAGCTGCCTTCAAAAAAGATTCTTATCCCTTCTTTAAGACAAAGAAAGCTTGGCTATGTCAAACTCTCACAGTACAACCCTCTGATCTCCCCTCCTTCTTAATATCCACTAAGACTTGTTCCATCCTCTGGTCCCTTTTTTCTTCTTCCTTCCCTCCACGTTTGCTGTCTCAAACCTCCTCCCCCCTGCATCCCTCACTAGTTCAGCCCAGCCCGTCCTCTCTGCCTCCTGGGTATCAGCTCATCATAGCCTCAGGAAGAGCACTGTCATGGACCCCACAGCACGAGAAAGACAAAGCCGACTACATTAGCTCCCAGAGGGAAACACCTCCCACTGGTGGCTCGGGAGTCCTGACATACACACACACACACACACACACACACACACACAAACCTGGAAAGACACACACACACACAGGGAATCAGAGAGTTCAGGTGAAGGTAAGTGGATGTTTGAAGACAGAGATGTGAAAGAAATAACATCCATGAAAGAAAGAGATAATAAACACACTTAAAGCTAAATCTCTTTGGCTGGTGATCAGTCACAGGTCCGTACACACTTTCCACAAATAAAGTTTTGGAAATATTTTGAGTCATTTTCTTTTAATCTACAATCTATTTTAGTTAGTGTTATGAGCATCTATCACTTATAGCAAAATCTAGAGAAAACAGTTGTATTTGTGTCTTAAGCTGAGGCCTGTAGAGATTTCACACTACTTGCTAGGGGCTATAAGAACACAGTGGGGGGGTGTGCCACAGTTTATTTTAATGATTCACAAAGATGTGCTGTAAGTTTACTGTTAAACTTGCATTAAACCCTAAAATAACTACGATTATGGCACTATTGTGCAATAATACAGCTTCTAGTGTAATGAGAGACTCTGACTGTAATGCATTTCTAATTGGTAAAGATAGATTTTTATTGGACAAATTAACATCCCCTTGAAAATCTCACCTTACTACCGTGATGTAGAAGTGGACTCCTGAACAGGTTACTGAGATGTCACAGTGCTGGTTGTATGTTAGGGGCATTTAAGAAGCTTCACATTGGTCAGACTTAGTGAATACTGAAGAATAAAATAATTTGTCTGTGGTTGACATTTATTTAAGTGGCTAAAACACTGCATGATTTAAACATTTCATCATTTAATTTGACATAGGTTTGCTTTGAATTGGTACACTTATGGTAAATACAGAAAAAATGTTAAAACCCAGTAAATGTCGTGTAACTTAAGGTAAATAAGACACTTTGACAGGGTGTTCAGTATTTACAAACCTGTTTATTTTGTTACCTGTTTGTATTTAAACTGCAGTATTTGCAATGGTGGACATGGTATGTGCAATATTCTCCATGTTTTCTTTATTTCATTTAAAGGTTTTTCATCTAATGCCGTCAACTTATGTTAATGGATAACACTAATGGATAATGGCTTATGCTAACAGCTAATGGAACTAATGGATCGGCCAAACCAAACTGTCAAACTGAACCACCAAACTTGCAAATACATGGTGGAAAAAGGAAACATTGTTTGTCGATGGAGCGGAATCCAGTTATAACTCCGCAAAGAGGGATAAATGGCTTTAAAATGGGAAAGCTGCACAGACCAAGGACATAAGTTGACAGTGTTCATCTTTTTTTAAAGTTCTTCTGACCACAACTTTTCCACCTGTTCTTCAGCTACACTTTACGGTAACAGTGAAAAAAACTTTAATGTGTCTTTATCTTTAATAACCAGACAGTTCAGAGGAACTGAGTTAGGTTATGACAGGGAGTAAACAATCCAGAAGTGGGCGTAGCACATAGGTGGTGTGGGGTAAAAAAGATGGTTTGGATTTTGTGGAGCAATAGCTGCAACTTCAGTACAGAGATATGTGGATGATTAAACAGAGCCAGGAGAGTGAATGTCAGGGGCTAATTTTAACCACATCAATCAGTGCTGCTCCACAAAACTCTCGTGGCAAGACATTTAGTTCACCCATCAGAGACAGTCGACAAGAATTAGGCAGTATTGGCTAGCGACAAGCGTGGGTGGGTTGTTTTTAACCTGTTTGGAACTGCAAAATCCACCGAGGGACTCCTTGGAGCGCAGTATTGTGATGAATGTCAATCCAGATTGAAGTATAGGTGGCGTGAAGTCCAGTGTCGCTCTTTAGACCGACATGCAGCACATATCAAATAATTATAAACAGCCGCAACGGATTAGAACTTGGAACATGTCTCAGTTTCCCATCAGTCCTAAGGAGTTTCTGCCAGGACAGCATGAAGTACAGTAACAGGGGAATTCCCTTCCCTTCCCCCTTTTTTTTTTTTTTTTTATCTTCTGCTTCTTCACATATACCTGCATATTTTTCAAGTTACACTCAACCAAACATATACAAATAATGTTTTCCCACTGCTGTGTCCCAGGACATTACTTTCTGTCTGCCTGTTCAGTTGGGTTGCAGGCGAACCAGGCGTGCAGGTGTGGTCTACCAGTTCTATTTGCTGATGTGTGACACGAGCTCTCCAGGGTTTAAAAGCCCATCTTCCACCAGCAGCTCTCACTTCGTTCCAGCCAGCAGACTCTGCAGGAGCAGAGTCTCCCCATATCACTTTATCGCCCATTTGGTTTCTTCCTTCATGTCGTTGCCCCCTGAGCCAGAGTCGTGGGGGCTCGTCCGGGATTGACTGTTTGGGATCTGATAACGTTTTTTTTTTTTTGGTTATTCGAATAGATTTTTGTACATTTTTGCAAGGTATGCTCCCTTAATGTGGTGTGATAGTTAGTTTCCTGTCAGCCCAAAGCTCCCTTTTATTGGTGTGAGATCTGTCAGTCAGTCTTTGAAAGTTTTAAAGTACTTTTGATTAGTGTTCCCGTTTTGGCAGCCCCTAACTTTGATTTGCCCTTCAAACTTGCTGTTGATCTAAGTGATTTGAGTGTAGGAGCTTCTTCTGTCTTCAAGTTGACTCATTGAGACTGGAGTCCTGTTTGCTACTGCACTAGGAGTTTGACTGCATTAACATTACAATTAAAAAGTAGGCTCTCGCCCCAGTTATTGCCCTTCCACACTTAGACATCCACATTGGTTTTTCCAATGTCGTTCCAACTTCATTTAAACTCTGGTGTTTCCTTCAGGCTCTTGGTTTTCCCAATAAGACAGTTATAGTTTCCACTGTTCACAAGCCTTTGGTGTTGCTGCGTGAGATTAACAACAATGTAAGGGTGAAGCATGTTTTTGCAGGGATATGACCTGGAGGTCTACCACGTTTGTGGAAAGGACAGCGTGTTGGCAGACGACCTTTCACGTGCACAAGTGAACCTGTTCAGGGCCTGAGCCACATGCAGTTTTTTTTCAATCAATGCAGTTTCAGCTCTGGTGTTTCCATCACACTAAAGGTATTTCTTATGTCTTCAGAGGCTTGTGTGTGATTACGTTTGTACATTCCTTTAGGAGGCTACTTGGCAGACAGGGTAGGGCTGCTCCGTCTTTCTGTGTTTGCCTGTTCTGCTGGGTTGCAGGTGATGGTCTACCACACCTACTTGCTGCTCTGCAGGGTTTAAGAGCCCCTCCTTCACCAGCAGCTTTCCCTCTCAGTCAATATCCCAAACAGGAGGATCTGCAGCAGCACAGTCTCCACACCACTCTGCTTCTCCTTTGTTTGGATTAATAAGCTCAGAATTTGGTTTGTTCCTTCTTTTTGCTTCCCTTGAGCCAGAGTCGTGACACCATTGAGTGGCATTACTCCACTCATGTCCCAAACCTCCACTTTGTTCAATGAGAGATTTTCTGTCCAACGTTATTAGTGTGCTGTGTCATATACATTCATACTACCCCCCCAAAACTGCTGCAGTTTACTGTATCTTAAAATTCAACCTACCAGCTACAGTACAGGCGTCCTGCTACACAGGTTTATAAGAAATCTCCCAAGATTTTCTTTGTGCTGTATGTTGGCTGTGTGTGGATGTCCAGTGGTCTCTGTCTGAATGTTAAACCAAGTGGACAACCTGTGATTTAAAGCAGACCTGACTAACTGTATTCCGCTCCTCCTTCATAGCAGAGGTAGTGCTGTGAGGATTAGCTCAGGTCTTAGTCCTGCCTCACCACCTGCTGTGTGGTAAGCATAATGATTTCACTCACCATAATCACTGTAGCATTTACTCAGATTTTGTAATGCAGCGCTGGTTTGTGGCGGCGCATTGTGCTCCCAGGGGGGTTATGAATAGAAATGTAAAGCTCCCGGCCTAACATGGTGTTATCAAATTGCTCTTCCTTCCTTTTGCAAATTTACACACACACATGCACACACACACACACACTCCGGCCTTCTAATCACAATGCAGCAACAGCAGCGGCAGGGGTTGGACGTATAACAGTCTTGATAGATGTAGCCCTCTCGCACAGCACCTGAGCTGGTCAAAAGGAGGAGAGGAGGCCTAACACTATGGGGCCTTATCCATTATTGATTAGAGAGGATAGAAGAAGAAGATAATGTCTATGCGTGGGTGTGTGTGAGAGACAGAAAGGTGGACATGAAGATCAGTATGGAGCAGGTTTAGGAGAATGAAAGAGGGTAAGAAATGACCACAGCAAAGAGAGGATAAAGAGAAGAAGAGAGGAAACAACCAGGATTGGGAGTGAGGTGTTTAAAAGTAGAATCGACAAGTGAAGGAGAAAGAAAAGGATGAAGATTTTGAGGCTGAAAGATGTGACGAGTGGGAAAATTAGCATAAAAAATTAGGGTTTAGTACTTGTAGCTTGCATGATAATGGAGAGATCTCTATATGATGCAATACGATAAGCCTTCAGTAATCGTTACAGCAGCAAACGAACGTGCAACCACTTAAGAAATATCATTACAACAATACAAATATACCAAAAATATACATAAGTACGAGCTCAGATTGTCCAAATTCCCTCTGGATATAGAAATAACAATATTGCACAAGTCAATGGTATTGCACAAATCTGTCATGAGTAGAAATACGGATAGAAAGGTATTAATATTGCACAGATTTGTCCGTAAGTGGAAAAATTCTGATATTGCATCGATTCTTGTACATGCAGAAAAACTGTAATAAATTGCTGTACGTACACACTTATTCACTTTCTTGCCGGGGGCTTGCATAATGCTGCCACTCTCATGCCTGTACACTTGATATATAATAGCTTACCTGAGCATACAAACTGAATACAGCTGGCTGAAAGATAAACACCTATACAGCTCAACGATTAGCATGTTATAGATAGTTTAATACTTTCAGTGTCCTTAATATTTCCTGATCAGGAGCAGCAGCACAAAACTGCAGCTAATTATTTTCATGTTTTCACAGATGATACAGATGAAAGCTTCCGACAGAGCCGCACCTCTTTGTTTCCAATCTTTACGCCAATATAACTTAACTAGAATATAAAAGTGAGTGAAGAAGCAACTGAGTGTAATTTCCAACTTGTTCCTGAAGAGAAGCAGGTAAAGGAGTGGAGACAGAAGTGGGCAGAACAGTTCCAATGCAGGGAAAAATAAAAGGTGTACCTGACTTGGCAGCACAACATAAAGCACCGTACTGAGGCTGGCCGCCAAATATCTGAGCACTGCTGCAGTTTGTTTATGGTAATCAAGCTAATATCTCAAAATAATTGGGTTGTGATTTATTGACGTTACCTTTAAGTCTGACACATCAGTATACCGGCGACTTCTTGCCTGAGGAAGCACAATCCTAAGCAGCACCCGTGGGGACGGCTGAATGCAGAAAAATATCTTTTATGGGTGTCATTTCAGCGATCTGGCATATGAGGCTGTGGCTGCACCGGGAAGCTCTCTGGCAGATGCAAATAAGAGGTTAAAACAGAGTCATGCAGCATTAAACTGTCTTTTCTTTCACTGTGCAATATATGTGGTGACAAACATTTTTTGCATTATTAAACATACGAGAAAAAGAAGTTACAAAACATCTATCAGCCAAATAATGCAGAAGTTCTTGATCTGGGAGCCGCTCTCACGAGTTTCCGTGATGATGCTTGTGAAGTAATAGGAGCTGACATATTCCTCTCTTTCAGCCAAGCTCAAGTTCAGTGACGCCTGTAAAATGACATCAAAATGTTTTGCAATGCCCTAAGGTGCTGTGTGTGGCTGTGAAGATCTGCTCCAGAGAAACTATTAGTGTCAAGGCAAATCTAAAACGTATAATCAAGATTTTCTTTTCTTTTTTCTTTTCCAACTGTTTTCACTGAATTCATCTTCTTATAAGATACAAAAACAGATTTTTACCAAGTTGTTCATTTTTGTATCGCACATTAAAAATATCATGTAATAATAAGAGGGGCACAATATTTATATTACTTTTTTTTTTTTTTTACATCGTATTATGTGTGCTGTGCGGCCGAGAATATTTACAATTTTGTTAGCTTTAGTTTGATTTTATTTCGCAACTGAAGTAGCTGTTGCTCATATCTTGAAAAAGGAGAATTGTTGGACAAACTTAAATGGTTTGCTTCAATTGGTAACATGAAATTGAATAACAGCTATCCAGATTAGTAAACATCCATCCATTATCTATACACTCCTTGATCCTCACTAGGGTCATGGGGGGCTGGAGTCTATCCCAGCTGACTCAGGGTGAAGGCAGGGGACACCCTGGACAACCAAGCACACTCACATTCACACCTATGGACAATTTAGAATCACCAATTAACCTCAACATGTTTTTGGACTGTGTGGGAGGAAGCTGGAGAACCTGGAGAGAACCCATGGGGAGAACATGCAAACTCCACACAGAATGATCCCGGGACGCAAACCGGTGACCTTCTTGCTGCGAGGCGATGGGGCTAACCACCGAGCCACCTTGCACCCCCGATTAGTAAACAAATAATCTTATTTTTCACTGTTAAGTTAGATGAACTTAAATCAGTTGGTTTCACTCAAATAAACAGTTTGCATTGCAGAAACTTAATTTTAATGACAGTCAACTTGATTTTATTTATTTCCTTTGTTTTCCACCTTAAATATTTGCTTTACTCAAATGTAAAGCATGGTTTTGTCATTAGATTTAACCTTTTCTTTACACCGTAAGCCCACTCTAAGAAAATGGTAGTTGAGTTTCAGCATAAACATTTGAACGCTACAAGATTGGTAAGCCTAAATTTTACATTTTCCCTGACATGAGCATAAAACATGTCATTTCAGGTTGAGAGAAACCACAAAAGTAAACTGCCACAGCAGACAAATACGTAAGAAAATAAGTAAGAAACAGCACTTTTTCTTTAATTACACCTTTAAATATACTTCTTGTGTGTACAAGAGACAAAAAACAAACCATTATGTGCTGCTGTGCCTTTTTTTTTTCTTCTTGTTTTGAAGTTCTATTGTTATTAAACTCAAAAGTTTGTTCTGTCCATCAAACAAAGAAATAGGCCAGCATGGTGGAGAGAAGTTCAGACCAGGTCAGTTCAGGTAATGAGAAGGTATCACAGTATCATGTCAGCTATTACAGACATTACAACGCCTCAGGTAAGATCCTCTCATGATTGAAGTGAGATTTGATTGGTCCCACTGTTGACACAATGGGTCTGTAGGGCAGCAAACTTTCAAAGGCTCTCACACCTAGAAAGCCTAAGACCGCTGCCTTCATTAAAACTTCAACATCACCTGACTGCCTTTGTGTCTCTTTCTCATGTTCAGGGTTCGGCTTTATTCACCCACTGTTGTGTTAAAGTACATGACTCACGATACAAGATGAAGACAACTGATAACAAAAGAAATGATAATTTGTATATGCAAAAATACAACTAGGAGCTCTTATGGAGAGTGTATCCTCTGCCAAGGCCAATGTCCTATCTTGTTGTTTCTATGAAAGTCTTTGGGATTCACACCAAAATGTCGTACATTTTTCATTTGAACATGCTTCATCTTTTTACTAAGTTTCATAAAATTCGGCTGGGTTGTTTTTGTGTAATCTTGCTGACAGAGAAATAAATGGCACAAATCAACAAGTGTTTTGGTTCTTGGCATGACAGAGGAACCATCTATGTATCCCTAAATGTTACTTATGGAAGAGTCTGTGCAACATCAGTATTTTCCATATTTTAATGCCCAGTGTAATCTGTGCAATATCTGAATTTCTACACATGAAAGAACCTGCGCAACACTAACTGTACTCATAACTGTGAATATTTCTTGTTAAATTTTCTTCGACTAATCTCCCTACATTTTTGCATTATCCCCTTTGCTGCTGTAACGCCGCAAATTTTCCTGCTGTGGGATTATGAAGGCTTAACTTATCTTATTACATAACTACGAGAAACATCCACACATGTACGGTCTGCATGCAGTGTAATTTGTAGGATATACTGTAAATTAAATCCAGAGAGTTCACATTACACAACAGTGCTACCTGGAGATGTGTAGTGCTGCTTCTGTATATATAACCAGCAGGGCACCACTTCTTTAAATGACTCACACAACTTGCACAGCAGTACAGAAGAAACGCTTTTCATCCTCCGTGTGTTTACTATGATGCTTTTTCTCCTTGCAGCCATGCTTTGCTATTGCAGTTGGTAGGTAAGTCCATCGTACATTACTGCTTTCGGCTCTTTTCACTAAAGATGGCACTGGATATTAAAATTGCAGCATACAGGAAACTACTGGAAGGAGAGGTGACTCGCATCGGGACGGACCTCTCCTATCCGACCCCCCTCCATAACCTCAGGGCAGGACCACAGCTACCCAACCCACATTTACTCCGGCAAGAGCTCCAACAAGCAGGGAAAGGACGAGGAGCAGCAGCAGCAGCAGATCAGCTCCGGGGGGAAGATGTCCCAGTGGGAAGTTTACGATGGTTGTCACCACCAAGAAGATGAAGAAGCAGCAGGATGATATTCTCATCAATCACAAAAACTAGGAGCCTTCTGTCAGCCTGATCTGAACCCCTAAAGCTCCCCTTTATCTCGCAAACCACTTCATATCCCATCATGATCTCCAACTCCAGATGTAAATTTAAAAATCTACCAAGGGTCTGAGTGGATCACCTCCATGGATGCCTTGGGGCTGCTCAAAATGTAAGACCGCACAGACTAGAAGACCTACATGTGCACCGACTGCACCAGGAAAACAGAATGAATGCAGGTTTTTCAGTACAGACTGTGCGGGGGGTTCGCTGTCTTCACCACCTTCATAACTCAACATTAAATAAGTTGTAATTAAAGTAGTTGCAGCCGGACTTTGGAGGTGCTTTCAATCAATAGTGGCTGAAACACAGTTGGATGGTCTACGTTCTCCAGAAGTCCTGTGCTAGGTCCACCCACTGTGCTTCGGACAAGAAGGCAACAAAATCCAGCTGCAAGTGCTTTGATTGATACACCTCAGGAATAATGCTTGACTAACTATCTGTTACATCCCGTAAAAAGTGCAAAGTCGCAGTCAGATTTACGGAAACTTCAAAAAGAACCCTGTATGTTTTTTGTGTTCAATGTGAAAGGTAATGCAACAGATCTGAGTCGTAGTATGAATGGAGGGACATGTGTGTCTGCTGGTTGCATTCAAATTGTGCATTGGTTAGCACATCTACAAACCCCAAACTGTCTTAATTACGGAGTTAGCTTAGCATAGAGACTGTAAACAGGCTAAAGCAGCCAGCCTGGCTCCGTCAAAAGATCACAAAATCTCAAAATTAAAAAAAGACATCATCCTTGTTTAGTCCAATTAAATGGTTATTTACTATTTTCTAACAGGTTGGTGTCACACATGACAATAGCATCTACAGCATTTATCTTGCACACATTCTACAAAACTATTTCCTTAACAAATTATCTCTCTCTTTAAAAATGTTTAATTCTCATTTTAATGTGACGTCCGTTTATTTGAGTTTTTTTTTCTACCGAACACAAACAGTACATTCAACCTGCAGGCTTTGATGCTTTAACACAGGTTCCTCTTCTGCAAATAGAAACATGCAAATGAACACAGCAGAAACAACCACCCTGTGCGCACACTTACACACTCAACACTCGCACTCAATGACACACCCAACGGCACAGCATGACATGACCAATCACCAGGACTGCAGTGAGATGCCTTTTGGCACTTTCTGAATGGTTCCCCTGAAAAGGAAAGTGGAGGAGTGCCATTTCAGCCATTAGATGAAATGCCTTGACGTGGCGGGGGCAGAGGAAGGGGCTTATATGTATAAAATTGTGGCTCCACAATGGGCAATTCTTCAGCGGCATCCATTTTTCAGAATCAAACACCATTACGATAATAGGTCAGGGTTTTAAAGGTACAACCCATCCAATGGCTAAAATGCTTTTGAGATTTCCTTTCTCTTTTTGAGCCACCTGATGGGTGTGTGTAGGAAGATAAAAGCGGTTTAAGATGCAGGTAAAGGTGGAGAATCTGACAATGCTTACAAATGAACACACAACGCCTCATCTCACTAAACGTATACATGTGTGTAAACGTACAGGCCTTTCCAGTTTAAGCCAAAGCGCATCACAACTGTTTGGACCCAATGAGCAAAGCACGAATGCGAAACATCCCCCGCATGGCATCGTGGGGCAAGTTTGTGCATTTTTTACAAAGAGAAAAACTTGACAAAGCAAAACCCACCGCTGTTCTTTTCAACTTAAACTTTGAGCAACCAAGGTGCATTACAGAGAGAGGGGAAACCACATAGTCCAATTGATTGCTGCGAAACACAAAGAGACGCCGCACTTTTATCAGTGGCTATTCCCTCCTCTCTTTGGTGTGGAGTTTAAAAAGCTTGGCGTTCCCTTTAAACCTTTGTAAAGCCGTGGAACAGCTTTAAGATCAATTGCTCTGAATATCACAAGAAGGTCACTATATAATGTCTCTATGGTGACTGAAATATGCACACGCACAAAAGCACCCTTTTAACTTTTTTTTTCTTTTACTGATTGGAGTCACTTGAGCTTTAATAGGAACCTCTGCCTTTGCTTCATTCTGCTATGACCAAATCAAGCCAATTTCAACAGTCGACTACCATTATGTTGACTTTCACACACGTTTGCAAGAAACATTAAACGTCTGCAGCAGTACACAGATAGTGTTTGAAAAAACTGAATTTGCAAGCTGAAACAGATTGCTTCCCTTTTGTTATGAATACCAACAGTTCTCGAAGGTAGGGGAAATAATGATAACTGCGACAGTGTGTGAAGAAAAAAATGATTCTTCTGACCTTGGACTTGAGTGGTAGTTGTCGAGAGCATTCTCTAACTTCTGCTGCACAGTTATTCTGGGTTTCGCTGATCTTATCAGCAGATTCGTACCACTTACTAAGATTACAGAGATCGTAATGTGCAAGTGTTATACAAAGGAATGTCTTGTAGAGTTGGTGGTCTAAATGGGACTTGATGCCTTTTGTAAGCAGACAAAAAGCACAATTGTAAATTTTTGTAGTCTCATAGCAACTGAACTTGCTTGAGTTTCTTGAAGACGTCTCACCTTTCAAGAAACTCAAGCAAGTCCAGTTGTTACCATTAGACTACAAGAATAACCGTGACCTGGGTGTCTGACAGTCTTCACAGATATGAAAGTTCAAAAGCTACAAGTGGTCTTCGTCAGGCCATTCAAGACTTTCAGGCACCACAACAGTCCAGTACTCTTGTCTCTGTAGCAGAATTTCGTTTCACGCCACCATTGCGCCCAAACTGTTTAAACACCTGAAATGATTTGTTGAATTGGTTGCATTGAAGGTCTATTAACAACAAAAACTCCATTTGAGACTCTGATAATGTTCTATGAATGACGCCTATCATCCTTTTATCCTCACGTCCTCGTCACCGGCGATCACAATCGCAGATAATCTTCAAACACTTACAGCGGGATCCAAGCCACAAGCTGAGAGAATTGTTTTGCACTCAGTAGGGTTCCACCCTGCTTGCAACCTGCGTGGGGATTTTCATTTGAATTCTTTTGCTGTAATATGCTGACTGATTTTGGCATTAAGCAACTGTGTCTTTTGAATGATGCTGCAAAGGCACGACCAAGAAAATGTGTCGTTGCCAAGCTGGAAGTCTGCTCAACATGGTCCTATCTGCTGTCTGAAAACTCCCTTCAGAAGATTAGAAGAGCTTTTTCTTACATTGTTGTCACCTTTTCATCAACCAGTATTCAATTTCAAAGCTTTGTTGTGTCCTTGGTTAAAATACATTCCTTAGTATTTGCTTTGAAAATGAATCAGTCGCAGAGCACATCTCTATAGAATGGATTTCAGTGCAATGAAGATTGTTGTCCAAACTCACTCAAAGAGGGTTTCAGCATTGACTTCAATGAATAAGTTCTGCTTTATGATACAATCCCAGTCAAGGGCAGGCTGCTTTTCAGATGAATTGTACTGATCATTAAATAAATCAACAGTAGAGTCCAAACCCTCCTACTCAACCTCACTGAAGCCTAATTGTGACTGGTTATGACACTACTGGGAAGACAGCATGGCGGATGAAGAATAATGGTGAGCAGACCAGACACACGCAGAGAAGGATTAGCAGAAGAAAGCCTACAAACTGTTCTAGAGACTCTTTCATTGAGCTGAAAGTGCACGTAAATGAGTCAAGAAACAGGTAAATACTTAGTTGTAGAATTCTTTAGATTTTTTTGGACACACTGTCAGGTCACTGGGCTGCAAGGTGGAGCAGTTGGTTAGCACTGTTGCCTCACAGCTAGAAGGTTGTCGGTTCACGTCCCGGTGAGGGTACCGGGATCTTTCTGCGTGGAGTTTGCATGTTCTCCCCGTGCAGCGTGGGTTCTCTCCGGGTTCTCCGGCTTCCTCCCACAAGGTCCAAAACCATGTTGCGGTTAATTGGTGATTCTAATTTGTCTGTAGGTGTGAATGTGAGTGTGCTTGGTTGTCTGTCTCTAAGTGTAGCCCTGTGATAGACTGGTGACCTGTCCAGGGTGTCCCCTGCCTTCACCCTGAGTCGGCTGGGATAGGCTCCAGCCCCCCATGACCCTAGTGAGGATTAAGCGGTCTATAGATAATGGATGTATGGATGGATGTGAGGTCACTCAGTCTATAAATACAAAGAGGGCAAAAAGTTTCAGTGGGAGGAATTCACATGCAGATAAGCTTGAATTACAAAACACACAAAGAGTGACTGTAACTTCATTCTCAGCATAACTCCACTTGCTGCTTTATTCATGCTGTATGTATTTTAAAAGTGCCCCTTAAAGTTTTATTCACTTTGATGAATTTGATACCTAATTTAGCTCGATGTACAGAATCATGTATTTAACGCTGCCGTTCTCGCTAAGGCTATCATTATCGCTATATGCGGGGTTAGTTGGGGCTTCGCATTTGAAAGTAGTAATTTACTAACGTCTGGCATTGTCAGAGTTACGGTGGTTATATATAAATGTTCCCTTTATGAGTGCTTTAATTTCAGAAACTACCAATTCGATGTATCTATGCAGTTTAAAAAAGACAAAAACATCTGGACTCATGTTCATGTCCTATTTCTGAACATCCCAGCTCGTGTCAACAAGCGGCAAAGATACAAATCACCACCTCTAGTCAAAAAAAAAAAAATCAGAGAATAAATCCATATTACACAGTGTTGAATTTGAAGTTGAATTTAAAGGTTTTGCTTCTTGGCAGCCATATGTACAACAAATCATCCGATCACACAAATTAAGATCTGAAAATTGTGACTCCGATTGTGATTGTCGTCACATAGGCCTCTGGTAAGATCGCCCAATAACAGTTCCAGTAAAGCAGAAACTCCATCCATCCATTATCTATACATCGCTTCATCCTCACTAGGGTCACGTTGGGCTGGAGTCTATCCCAGCTGACTTAGGGCGAAGGCAGGGGACACCCTGAACAGGTCACCAGTCTATCACAGGGCTAAAGCAGAAACTGAAAAACATAATTTCTGCACTTACATGACATGATTTTTTCTAATCTATATTTGACTTTTTTTCTCCCACTCCCTTCTCTCCCTTCACTCTTTACTATTTCTCCATTTGCAGCCTCTTTAATCTCCTTCCCCACATGCAATAGACTTCCCATCACCAAGACAAGTTGGTTTAATATCCCACCTCATTCCACCACATACAGCACACACATTTAAGTCACTCACTCACTTTCTCATCCAACTCGCTTGTGTTTGCCAACTTCACTTTTTTCCCCCCATTTGTGTGTGTTCATTTTAGTTGTGATGAGTTGAGAAGCTGCTTTTATTCATCATCTCTGTAAATCTTTCCCCACTTCATTGTACGCTCTTATTTTATGTGCACAGAATCATTTCTCTGCACATAAAATAAGCCGAGCCCATAACTTAGAGTTATGGGCCGCATTGTCAATGCGCTTTTTAAAGGCCAATAGTGACATTTTCGCAGTAAAGCTGATGTTTTGTGTTAATATTCAGTGTCTTTGATTTGGGCTCTTTTCCGTGCCCAAAAACAATCTGAGGTTTCTTGGAGAGTTCTACGGTTTGGTCTGGTGGAAAAACCTTTTGAAGCAGCGTGCAGGCCATGGATTAACTCTCCAATGAAAATTAGCACTATTGAGTTTCTTATCGATCAGAGAGTACTTAAAGGCCAGAGTCAGATTTCAGGAGGTTTGGTCACATTTATCCAACCCTTCCCATCAATCACTATTGATGTGTAACACGAGTATCTTGTAATGTGAGCAGCTGGTTCACTGAAATGCTGAAAAATGTATCTGAGGCAATCTGGTATTTTAAAAACCTACTTTCTGGAGTTAAAAAATTATACTTTAAACGTTTGTCAAGTGATTTTGACACCTACTGACAACAGGAAGAGAACCGGAGCAGACGACAAAGACACGATATATTTAGTATGTCTTCCTACCTATCCAGTACAAACTGACTTTGCAAAGCAACTTAGCAAAATTCAGCACTAACATCAAATATTCAGTGGTAAGGCTACTTTTAATACATGAATAAGTCATTAGCAACAACAGAACAAATCTATAGCCAGCCATATCTCCCTGAGGAGGTCATTATAAGCACAATGTTAACACAATGTTAACATAATAGCAATGGTAAGATGTGTGACTTTAACATGCTGAGGTTAAATGGCTCAAACATTTTAGCTCGGCATGTTAAAATGTAACCACGGCTCATCTCTGTCTGGACAGTTGTATATTTATGCTTCCTTCATACATTTATGAATTGAACATTTCTCTTATTAAAGCTAAGTTATTAAAGGTGCTTTTTGTGGGATTTTATGGCTTGTGATAGATCTACAAATAGGATGTTTGACATCTTACATTGCACTTTCTTCATCCTGTGCCATAACCCTAACCCTACCCCACTGGGATGTGAAACAGCAACCTTCTTACTGCGAGGCAACAGTGCATCCAACCGCACCACCTTGCAGCCCTGGAATGATGGTGACAATGCGATTTATTCTTGATGGATAATATGTGTATCTTCTCAAAACTTTATTTGATATCACAATATACTGTACATACAATACATATCATATGTTGGAGGAAGCCGGAGAACCTGGAGAGAACCCACGCTGCACGGGGAGAACATGCAAACTCCATGCAGAAAGATCCCGGTGCCCCCACTGGGACACGAACCGGCAACCTTCTTGCTGCGAGACAACAGTGCTAACCAACTACGCCACCTTGCAGCCCTGGCAAAAAAAATGTGACAGCCAAATTTGAAAACAAGAAAAAAGAAACGACTGGAACTACTTGGCAATATGCCTGACTTCAGTCCAAAATGTAGTAAAATGATTTATCCAGATAAACTGCTTCAGACCCGTTCGGTGCATCCTGCCAAATTAGCAATCCAGCATTAACTTCTACCTGACCAATCCTCGGCTAACTCGTTCTCTCTCTGTCTCCTCTACGGTTCAGTTGTTCAAAACTGTAAGTAGAAAGTTCGGGTCAGCACCAGTAACAACAGCAAAGTCACCCATTGTTGAGAGATAAAAGACTGTGACAAATCCCCGACAAAAACCTTGTGTGTGTTGCACTCCCAAGTACAATAGAGGACAAGATTGTGTGTCAGCTTCATTTCCACCGTCAAGGCTCTCGCTGGCAAAGTGAAGTCTGAAAAGCAATTACGTTCATCAGGGAGACGTATGCGTGATTTGAAATTAATTCCTATTGTCAAGCAAATGGGGGGTAAAGGAGGTTTTTTTTTCCCTTCCCCTCGTCGGACTGACTCATAGAAACATGGAGTCAGCACTTGTCAAGAAGCCAGTCATGTTTTCAGGAGGTTCCTCCCTTAGTTCCCTTATTATCACTTTTAAACCGTCATCGGGGATTTTATAGTAATTTAAGGCAGTTTAAACTTGGTCAATGATCAGATCTTTTCTGCTGTTGTTCCTCTAAATTACCCAGCACATCTGGGCCACAGTGAAAACAGATTCGAGGCGTTGTTTTTCAGCATTAAACACCAGATCTAATGAGACGGGAGCATGCAGCTATTTAAAGCGTTCGCTAAGAGAGGTGAGTCATCTCAGGCCCAGCAGGAAACACCCATAGACACTTAAAATCTGGGGTGTTTGTACACTTCACAGTGTGCTGATCTTTCTCTGTGGCTTAACCCGTGCACACCTGATAGCAGCACGTATCCACATAAGGTTTCTGCACAAGAGAAAATGGATGTAAAGGTGTGCATTCATGCAAGATGCATCGGGATCAGAACGTGATCGGATCTAGAGAAAACATCAAGCATAACATCTGTCTCTTTATGCTAACTCAAGAAAGCCTATAGAAAGCTTCACGTACCAGCAATAATGAGGCTCTATGTAAAACCAAAGGAGCTCTTCGCACATCTATTTCATGAGGCAGGCGAGTATATCCAACAGGTTCAAACAGACTCCTGCACACTGTCGAACCTGCAAAGATACATTTATTGGTGCAATGTTTTGATGCAAAACAAATATGAAGGTCTAGCAGTTGGTTAGTTGCAGGAATTTGTTTGAACCATCCATCCATCCATCATCTATACACCGCTTAATCCTCACTGGAGTCTATCCCAGCTGACTTAGGGTGAAGGCAGGGGACACTTGGACAGGTCACCAGTCTATCACAGGGCTACACTTAGAGACAGACAACCAAGCACACTCACATTCACACCTACGGACAATTTAGAATCACCAATTAACCTCAACATGTTTTTGGACTGTGTGGGAGGAAGCTGGAGAACCTGGAGAGGACCGGCGACCTTCTTGCTGCGAGGCAACAGTGCTGACCACCGCTCCACCTTGCAGCCCTTGTTTGAACCAGCTTGAGGTAAAAAAAAAAAAAAAAAGAGCCTGGATAGCAGCACTGCTTTCCTCGATGTGGATGTTTGTTGAAAAAAAAAAATCAATATGAAAAGACTATTTAATTTCAAGTGTGAAGATCAATAAATCAGACGCCAGTAAACAAATACAGGTCTGCATGTGTTAACACCAGCAATGAACACATTTTGTGTGTGACGAGGATGAGAGTGAATACCAGACAACGTGAATGAAATGTTTTCATGTGAAATTAAAAGAAAGCCTTCTAATATTTCCTGAGGGAATGTACCCCCGTGTAGATAAGAGAAGGTTCTCAAAGTGTAATGCCGAGCACATGTTTCAAAGGTGCAAAGCTAATCCAGCTAAATCAGATTTGCACAAAAGCCGGGTGTGAACTGCGAAACGTGTGTTAATGCCTGCTGCCGAACAGGCCTCTTAAAGCACCTGCTCCTCCTTTACCGTTCCCTCTGCACAGCTTAGTTTGCTAATATTTGTACAGCCACATGCTGCAGCAGATGTTAACCACATGTAGCAGGCTCTAATCAGAGCCTAAGCATGCTACCATGTAGAGCGCTTTCACCCGGGAGGAGTTCTCCGCTGCTTCCCTCCACCATCACCTCATTTTCATCCTCTTTCAGGGAGCATTAAGCCACATGTAGGCTGCCATGAACACAGGGATGTCAGAGGAACAGATGTATGGTTTTAGAATATAGTGCGTCTTTGTAGCCCGTAATCCCTTCGCAGGTTATCTTTTATCCTGCCTTTCTCTACCTTTCATCCTCTTTCCAGCTCTCCAGCATCCAACTTTCCTCCCTCTCCTCTGACTGAAAATGTGTTTCCCTCTCCCCCTGCTTCTCTTCACAAGATTTCAGGCTGCTATCTTCTACCAAGCCACTCGCCAGATGCTAACACCAGGCAACCAGCTCAGTAGCTATTAACAGCTGTGAGTCAAGTCTGCAGCTGCTTCTATAGGTGTTAGCCGCAGACTTGTCACCCTTGCACCTCATAATCTTGTCAACATGTGACCTTAGAGTCGAGTATATAATTTGCCCCTCGGCGACAGATGTCCTGTTACGATACCGAAAGAGTGTTATGCTCCTCTATTAGTTAGATTAGTCACTCGCAGGTCTTTCAGATTTATTTAGAAGGTGATGGATCTGGACTTGGAGCTGACATGTTGCAGGTGAAATTCAGGTAAAATGTTGCTCCGACTCCAGAAGAATATTCAAGCAATAAAGCATGTGTCAAGAATTGAGCTATTGCTGTCCATAAATGTCATGTGTGGGTATTTCTTTTTTTTATTTTTCCCTGCATAGAAATAAGGCTCTTAGTATTCATTATTCATGAACATCTCTACATGAAAATACAGAAGAAAAGCTCAAAATGTGCCCTGATCTGTTTGCAGCAAACAAAACCCTGATCATAGCTTCGACCAAAGCAGTGACCTATAAACAATAAACTGTCGCACACAGTCTACCGCTGACTGTCAACGACTGCACAATTGGTTCTGTCATACATTTAAAGTATATGTTTCCAACTTATACCTGGTCAAGCTTGAACACATGTCAGCAGTTTAGAAGAAAGGAACTAGAGTTAGAAAGATATCATCAGCCATCATTGTCCAAGTATATGTTGTCCAATAAGCATCAGAATGAAAACTTCTTTTAGCAAACCTCAAGCAGAAAAAGATTCTTGGGGTCATCTAGAAACCTTCTCATCACGTAGTTCTCCCAGCAGAGTTGTGGAAGTCAGGCTGGGGTCTCACTTGTTTGTGAAATACATTCCTGGAAAGTTAGAAGACGATGACCCCATTATTTTGTCGATATAACTGTTACATACTGTATGTAGCCCCAACGTTTAAACAACTGACAGATTGCTGATCTTGTAATGACGCAATATTCTTCCGGGAAACCTCTGGTCCTGGAATTAATGTGAATGTTGCTATGATATGTACCATCTGCCTAAGCATGCTCCCAGACCACACTAACCAGCTTGGTGGATAATGCACCCCACTGCACTACAAAAAACTGCAACCAAACGCCAACAGGAACATGAGAAAAGAGCCCAAAGCATTCACATGGGATCAGTGGGATACGCCAAAACAAGACTGATCCATGGAGACCCCAAGCCGCAACCCACAGGACCCAAAAGATCCACTGTCAACATCCCAGAAACCACAGCCAACCCTGGAAGGTCCTGTGTGGAACAGGTTTGAGCTGTTGTGACTGTTTGTGGCTCATCGATGTATTTGCATGTATGTAAAGAATATCAACCGACGTATAAATAAAGGAACATCATTTCCAAAAATCCAGGCTCTGAAGTCAACATGAAAACAAAGCTGATCAACCTTATTTTGCTGCATTCACTTGTACCACAGATAATGGTATCAGAAAACAAAATATGTTCCTGTGGAGACAAATCTATCGATTCTATCAGCTATACACGCCAACACCTTAAGTTGTGCTAATGTATACAAATAAGTTTGTTCCAGTCACTGATAAATCCTTTGTAGCTTCTTACTTTCGGAATAAACTGGATTGTATGTGGTGCTGTGCAGGTATTTTGTGTTCTTCTTGAATATTTAATGGGGCATATGTAGCTCTGTGGGCCCTGTGTTCACCATTTGGTTTAATTGAGAACTCCCAATTTATCTATTTTAATTCTGCATCAGTAATCCGACTCACAAAACTGGAAAAATGCCCACACCGGCACCAGCCAGCTGTGTCTTCAACAGGCACGCAAACATCTGTAAGAAGCAGGATCCGTATCACTGGTGAGTCTATTTAAGGTAATAGCTTCCCCTGGCACAGGCCATCTGACAGAGCTAATTACGATAAATTCTCGGCTGGGAGGTTTCACACGCTGCCTGAGAAATCTTAAACACAGAGAATCGGGCTGTTTTTCACTGTTTTTTTTTCTTTTTTTCTTTCTTTCTTTGTTTTCCCTCTCAAATCACTGTTCCGTTCCTTAAGCACTCTTAACTCCCAAATGGAGGCCTTCCTCATTAAGAGGATGGAAGCATTTCAGATTTCTCGTCCTCCTCCTCCTCGGCATAACGGTGTGGGGAGCGCTTGATTGACAGGTGAGACATTTCTGTCGTCGCCGTCTCTCCCAGGTGTCCCATTTCCTCACCGGGGTTTTGTTTCGACGCACACACACACACACACACAAACACA
This sequence comes from Stegastes partitus, assembly GCF_000690725.1. Taxonomy (NCBI): domain Eukaryota; kingdom Metazoa; phylum Chordata; class Actinopteri; family Pomacentridae; genus Stegastes; species Stegastes partitus. Next base: position 332,837 of record NW_007578501.1, on the reverse strand, counting down.
CACATGTGCGCGACAGGACTGACAGAAGCGGTTGCATTCTCGCAAATAGGAATAACTGGAAGTGAGCACAACACAGCGTGCACTGCCAGAGGGCTACTGATGCATTTACATGTCCCAAAAGAGAACCTGTGAAAAGTGGGAACTGTGAAATGACGGGACACTAAATATATAATAGGCAGAGGGGTGTGATGTGGGGAAAAAAAAAGACGGTAAAGATAAACAAGGTGCATCCATTTTCTCTTTTTAATTTAGAACCGCTGGTTGTGTACGCGATGCTACTGAATCCCTGCTGCCGTTGTTCAGAGATAGGCTGATACACACCATCTACAAATATATCAGTGTTTACATCAGTGGTTGTGTATGAGTAGCGAGCATATTCCGCAGTAGAGCTTTGAAATTAAACTTGTTTCCCCCTAACTTTCAAATAACTCTCACAGTGTTCTAAATTTAATACTGAACTGGAAATAAGCAAGTAAAAAAAAAGAAAAATCTTTGTCATTCTGGGGGAAGACTACTTTTGAGCCAGTTATTATTCATGTGAAAGACAAGAAAACAAAAATGAAATAAGGAGAAAGATGCTTCGCCGAGGAGAAATGAAGAAATAATAATGCAAAACGCGGATTCAATATGAAAACTGTCGAATGCTAACCTTCAGATTGTACGAGGCTGGCAACACAGAGGTCAGAAAGAAAGAAAGACGAGTCATTTCAGATGTGTTAAAACCCAAATGCAGGTCATCTTGATGGTGCACAGACTTTGCGAAATCACTTTGAAAAGTAATAACCGACGTCAGCCTCACGGATGGATTTCATCGATGTATATTATCATGATGTCAAGTTTGCGGCGAGAAAGAAGGTCACAAATAAAATCCTGCTCGTTCGATGTCTGCTAACCTCCTCCTCCTCCTCTTTCTCCTCCTCCTCCTCCAACAACAACTTGTCCAGTCATAATTTAGTCGCTGTAACTAAGAACAGCAGACTTGTCAAGCTTTGAATTTCTCTGCATGTTGTCTCGGAGCACTACTGAAGTGATGCTAATTTACATTTAAAGTGCTTTGAGAGAGGTGTCCTTTCTCAGCCCTTGCAAAAACAAAAAAAAAAAAGACACAAGAGTAAAAGTGTAAGGAGTGGATTGAACCTGGTGTTTCTTTGCTCTACAGCATGTGCCAACACGTTCAGCTAACTAGCGTCCTACCTATAACCTACAAACAAAGCTTTTTTCTTTATTTACCCTTAAATGTCATCTTAATCAATCATTAACATTTATTTATTTTGGAGCATGCAGCACAAGCAATTTGAGTTGTTTGAAAGGATTAAGGGAGGCTTTTATCCCCATTTTCAGCACAAATATTAATCCCAAAACATCACAGAGAACAAAAGATACATTTTTGCATGCAAATATCATAAAACACCTTTCTAATTCCCTTTGTTCCACTATTTTAAATCATTTAGGCTACAAACTAAAA
>NW_007578501.1:277864-323877 GCF_000690725.1 Stegastes partitus | reverse complement strand
CTTCTTCTTCTTCTTCTGTGGTCCCTTCAGATGGCATGATTGCTGTAGCTGACATATGTCGTCTTAGTTGATGAAGCTGGTGGGAAGGGTGAGGGGAAGAAGGTGGCGGTGGGGCAACAGGAAGTGGAGAGAAAGTTGAGGGGGGGGAAACAGGAAGTGAATGAAGGAGAAGGGAGTAATGGAAGGGGAAGAGGAAAAGAGAAAAAGAGCAGTTGAGAGCAGATTTGGCTACAGACGGCCTCGTAATCGTGTCACATCCACAGTCCGGCTGAGTCGTCGGGGGCTTCGTGTCAAACTCATGATGTCTCGTGTCCCCTCGAGCGCCTCTACGGTAAATGTCAATGTTTTCACAACACCGCAGGCCTCTAACCGCGGCGCCGTTATACCCTGATGCTGTCATGTTCTTCATTTCGCTTGTGTGTCTTACAATGGCGGAATAACAGAACAACAATAATACCAAAAGCGGATAAAAATAGAGACTCGCATGCTTTCGAGACACATTTTTAACAAACTTTTGTTTTGCAAAGTGAAGCGTTTAAAGCGATGACGCAGCAGTTTTAACCATTTGCGAAATGAATGAGCTGCTTTCCTTCACTGATGCAAATAAAGTGCTGACAGGAGAGCGTGTTTCGCCTTCCGCGCGTCTGAAACCTTTCACAAACCTGCACGGCTCAGACGACGCACGAACAAGTGCCGCCGAGGCCCTACATGTAATTACTTACAAAGACGCACGACTGATGAGCGCTCGACACAAGGAGGACATAAAGATCCATTCACATTTGCAGAATGACGGAGGCTCATACAAAACCACGACACACACACACACACACTGCTGTCATTTCATCTGCAGACTGCTGACATAGAAGGAAGCGGCTCGACACCCAAATAGAGTTTGATGTGGGCGTAGAAGAGCTTCACACCGTTTAAAAACACTGCGGCTGTTTGCCGTGTGTGGGGGGAAAAAAAGGTAGGTGTGAAATTAATTTTCAAATGAAAGCAAATAAAAAGTTAATGCAAATGGTAAATCTGAGCCTAATGCACACATGGGGGAGATGTTCTGTTTTCTCTGTGGTGCTACTAAATCATGACATGCATTTAGCAAATTAGAAATGTATCATCCACACGCCGGGTAGCTGGGGAATTACTTGATTGCATCTAAATAACCTCACATCAGCAGCTGTTGGACTGTAGAGGAAGCACACGTTTGTTATTTGTGAGATATTCATTTTTTTTAACTGCTCCGCATGACTGTGCAACGGTACTGTTTAAAGACGGTCACTGCTGCAGCCGTTTTCCATGCAAAAATGGAATTCAAATGAAAGTAAAACTAAAAAAATAACATGATCTGAGCAGGGGGAATGTTTGGTTCGTATGATGCCACTCCATCATAAATACACATGTGTCATCCACGTGCAGGGCGGTTGGGAAATGAGTTCATTACATGAACATCTGCTCATGTAATCCAAAGTATTATAAATAGCTTTTTCTATACTCTGGCGTTCGTTTCAACTTCTTTACATGTTAGATGTAAGATAGTGCACATTAGATACACATTCACATGTTATTTAGCTATTTGTTGATACTTTTCAATTAAAGTCAGCTCAATAGTGATTCAAACCAACTTTATATGATGCCCTACACTCTTCACTACAAGTATTATTTTAGTTTTTGCCAACATACTCCCTAAAAATGCTTGTTTCTTAAGCCTCATCCACACGTAGCAGGGTATCTCACAAAACGAAGGTGTTTTTCTGCAATGTGGCCAGTCATCCACACGAAAACGCAAATTTACGGCATTAAAAACGATTCTTCCAAAGTGAAGATCTGCGAATCCTCCGCTTATGCGTCTGCATGTGGACGTCAATAACCGGGGTTTTAGGTTTCGAAACGTCACTGCCTGCGACAAAATATGTTCTTTACATCACATCAGCGACCTGTGTTTACATCTGGAAACAGCGTGGACGCCCTCAGAACTGTGTTGGCGTTGTCTCTTGTCCAGGCCCAGACACCGCTCCACGTATAAGAACACAAGCTAAGGACGGCGTTAAGGACGGTTATTTTCCTCCACCTTGCCATTCCACGTCCGAGGCATGTTCTCCATCAAAGACACCGATGCCGGTTTTGGGTCAGACCGGGACGCACTGCCAGCTGAGGGGAGGACTTTGAAATCGTGCTCCTGGGGGAATGGCGTGACAATTTCCATATGTCCCAGTCATTGGAGTTATTAGATCCTCACTTAGAACATGAATGTGCTTAAAAACGCACTAATGCAGTTAGGTGTGGATGAATTCTTTTTCTAAAAACAAGGTGGCATGTACGTAAGTTTTTTTTCTGGACGGAGGGGGGCAGGATATTCGGTTTTACAAAAACCCTGCTACATGTGGACAGGTTATTTTCATCATCTAGCACCCATAGACCCCCTTATATGTGTTTACCCCCAGTGATGCATTTTTAGAACTAAATGTTGTGAGATAAAGTCACATCTAATCTAAACTGCTTTGTTATCCAACCGGTTTCATAGAGTTTATATGTATAGATATAAAATTTTGGTGTTCTCTTACTCACTGTTGGTCTCCATGCTCTCACATAGTTCCGTCTTAACCTCTCCGTTTGGCCGGTCTCCTCCCTTCTGGGTCAGCTTTCCTGACATGGTGGCTGCCGTCACGATTGCCTGCATGAATGACGACTGTTAACGCGATTCTACTCAACTTAAGAGTTCAACCAGAATGCTTACGAGGCTGAAACACTTCACCGCACGTGCTCACCTTGAAGCTGCGTTTTCGTTTGGGTACGTTCTGCTCGGGGTGGAAGAGGATGATGTAGACTTTGGGCATGTAGAGCATCCCCAGAGACACCGAGGCAGACAGGCTGAGGGAGATGGTCAGGGTGGTGGTTTGGATGTACATCTGAAACAAGACACATACACAGAGAAAAAAAGAGAGAGAGTCATTCATCACATTTCAAGTTGTCGGGGACGGTCTGTTTAATTGTCCGGCTACAGGATGAGAGAACGCGAGAAGGGGGGGAGACAGATGGGAAGCCGAGGGAAACAGGAAGTAAAGGACGGTCTAACAAGGGTGAGATTAGCAGAAAATTTTGCGCGGTGACAGCTACAGCGACGCGCAGGCAGGTAGATCAAACACCGTATGAGATGATGGCGCCGATGAAGTTGCTTAATTGCCCGTGTTCTTTGGAGCTCATCTCCTTGTCAAAGAGGCTGAAGGGATTCTAAAGGGTTTTTGTCAGAAACACCGGCGCGGTTTGCGGCGTCAGGCGACGAGGTAGTGACAGAAATTACACTAAATTGTCTTTCAGATGTGTTCTTCCCACGAGAGTCTGGATGGCGAGCAGGAGACGCCCCTAAAAGTTTATTTTCAGAGATTGAGTTGCTGGCAAACTAAAGTTCAGTGCATTTCTGTGTATATTTGATTGAGTGAGCCGAAAAAGTTGTCAAACAGGCAGACAGACCTGGAGAACTCGGTGGCAGGTACCGGTGGAGAAAGGTACGGCGGATGGAGAGACAAATACGATGACATGTCCTGTTGGCAAATTTGTCATGTGCACCTCGCTAAACCCGACCGTTCCATTTGTCCACATCGGTTCTGGCATGAAACTGGCGCACAACAGTTAGAATAAAACAAGAGGCAGACACACAAACACACTGCAGCGGCCTAAGCACTGGTCCTCGGGTCCTTGGTGAGTTTCAAGAGAGTAGTTTGGAGGAGGACGGATGTAATGACAGGCTTCACCCACACCACTGACACGGCTGACAAGCTCTCAAGGCATGGGGCTTATCAGGCCAGCACTGTCTACAGTATATATAAGTATGGAGGAGGAGGAGGAGGAAGAGGAGGAAGATGGGGGAGGGAGCAGAAATGGAAGCCAGGAGGGGAAAGCAAGTCATCAAGAGAGGAAGGGAAAGAACATGACACGACAACTGAAGTTTATGGACGCAGCCAGTGAGAATAAGAGACAAATGTGATCAAGTGAGAAGGAGAGAGTGACCACAGTAGCCGAAACACTGAGGAAGTGGTAACTACAGCCTGACAACAAGGAGGAAGAACAACAGAGAGACAGTCGAGCTGCACCGTTAACTCTGGAGTGGCTGTTTACTGGAGACGTCTGAAAATCTCGCCGCCGCTAAGGAAAAAATGTTTGATCCACAACTGAGGACTGCATTTCTTTCAAGAACAAAAGCTGCTTCCACCTGCAAGATTTGCAACAAGCAGCACAAGATGACTGAAAATGTGAAGTCATAAGAGTGCCCTGCTTCACATCTTCTTGTTCAGCAATGGGAACTTTATATTACAATACGAAAAACAACAGTAGGAGTCATTTAGAGAAGTGTTTTTAACCCAGTTACATGCCCATATGGAGGTTTTTTTTAAGATGTATCATGAGCGAAATAAACAGTCGACGCCACGGCGGAGCTTTTAAACCGTAAAACTGCAGAAGACAACAACGCAGATTCAAATTTCCAGGGTTTTATCTTTAAAGCAAAGGAACCAACCCTGTCGAGTTTGCGAGGTGAGACTTTGTGTAATTTTTCTTCAGAATCGGTTCAAACTTTTACATCTAAACCATTTCAACCCTCTGAACCCTAAAATCTGCAAATGGGTTTAAAAGGAACGCTGTCTGGAGAAAAATAACATCATTTATCAGAGCNGTGTATTAAATATATTGATTAAATACCAGGATATCAGAGGAAATCCAAGCTGTCAGTAGTAATTTTATTCTGTGTATAAATTAATATCTATCAACATTATAGGAGTCTACAGCGTACTGAGACTACCAGTGCAAAGCTCACTAATTAAGTCTTTCAGCTGCAGTTTCGCTGTCAGTGAGCACAGCAACAGTAACTCTGAGATGCTTGATAAATACAAGCCAGATCAGGACCCTCTGACTGACTCTGACATCTGGTCTGGATACCATGGTAACAGCATCCAGCGAGCCCATCACCCCTGCTGCACTGAAACCTCAGCTCTCCGTTCACAGAGACAAAACAACACACACACACTTAAACACACTCATTTAAAGTGGGAAAGGGTGTGATTTTTTGAAAAGAGAGTAATCTTCCTCAGCCTCCCACTGTTTTCTGTTCCACTGGCCGCACTGGTCGCATCTATGATTGGTAATTGAATTAGTGGGCTGGAGACAATGTGGATTAGTGCCTCTGTTGACGGGCATTTTCTGCACTGCCTACAGTACAGTTTGCCGAGGAACGTGAAGCAAATAGTGTACGAAACTATGACAAAACAAATACACTGAGAGGCAAAATTAGAATAATCTTTTTATGAATAATGGAAATGTCAGGAATATTTTGTGGGTTTTTTTGGGATGCGTTGTTAAGTCCAGAATGTGGAGCTTGTGCAGTGACGCACTGCCTTCTCTTGGCAAAAAGGTTATTAGATGCTCTTTTACCTAACAAGGTCCCACCGGAGCAACGCCCGATCAGGTCACCTTTGAAAAGTTCATAATTCAAAGCTAAGGTCAATGCATTAAAAAGGCTGCTCTTGGTTTCTGTATGTTCCACGACGCCTTGAATGTGGGTCGAGCTGGGATTCTTTATGAAAGTGTGCTGAAGTAGCCGTGATATAAAGAACAATTGCTTGTTTTAGTCACAAAAGGCTGCTGCTTTTGTAATGTCTGTGTAATAACATGCTGAGAAAAAAACAAGTGTAAAACTGGATTAACTCTCTGGACGTGCAGTATGACACAGTTATAATGCTATGAGTCATTTAAAAAAAAGGGGGAAAAAAAGTTTTCCAAATGCCAACGAGTGTTACTAGTATTTAGAGAGAGAGAAAAATGGTGACTACAAATTAAAGATATTTTCCTACTTTTATTTTTACTTTATTTGTTTTTTACTACTGCTTCCACTTAATCTCTTACTTTCCTGATCCCTGCTCTATGTGAACAAAATCTGCAGTTCAGTCAAAAAACAACTTTTTGTTCCATGGTTGTTTGCAGATGAGTCACTGATGGCTTTCAAGCTGCACTAAAAAGTGCAGAATTTATTTTGTGTAACAAAACTTTCAACCAAGAGGAATGACTTTGGTAAAATACCATGATTTTAAGCTTAGATTCGCTTAAGTTTCTCAACCAAACGGCACGTCGCAAATGATGAGTTCAAGGACTGTTGGAAAGTTCAGCTTCCAGTGATTTTGTCTGTTTTTAAAGCCTAAGATGATTTTGGAAATTGTTTAAAGACAACAGGCCTTTGAAACTCACAAGCATGTTTTAGGGTTCAGAGGGTTAAGAAGCCTTTTCTTAAACACTCTTGAAATATAAGTTTCAAATAGATTCAATTTGAGTGCAAACTGTGCAGCAACATCTTGGGCTGGAAGAGTGACGCTGACATGGAAGTGCCAGAAGCTGCAGTTCTCGAAATGGCCACTTGGGGCTGGTTCCAGAAGAGAGTCAATCCCCATAGATGTTGAAAAGCCAAACTTTACACTTGAAATAAATTCATTTACAGCCTGGTGCAAGAAACGGTTCTGGTCTGTATGGTTCACTTTCACATTCATGACAACTGCACAGGGGTTGAATTTTTATATAACTCACCCATTTAAATTGAATTAAGGCTTAACAGTGTCATGCATAGCACCATGGGAAACAGCTAATTTATGCATGCCACATCGAACGCCACATTTTTTCACATTTTTGGACAGAGTCAGGCACTGCCAAGATAACGACAACACTGAGCCTGTAAACAAGGTTCATTTATCTTTATACGGTCAACGATTAAAGCGGAGGTTTCGTAGTTGAATAAATACATAAAATAACATCATTCTACTCTTGTTCACTCGACATTCATGTATCGCTGTTCATCACACAGTCAATCAAATCAGGGTCACAGTATCTACAGCTTCTATCTTTAAGTGCAAGCACAATGAATTTCAACATAAAATGGCCGATTGTTGATAACTTCTTTCCTTCATTAATCTTATTTTTGTACACATAGAGCAATGCTATTGGATAATTAACCTGCTTGTTCTCTGCACAGCGCACACAGTCTGTGTTGTCTGCTGCCCGTGGCGAGATGTGTTCCACGTCTGAGCGTGGGCTCTGGGGACGAGTGCTCAAGCTGTGACCTAAAACAACCACTAGACTTTTCACTTGTGTCTCCTCTGAAATCTGCACTGAGCTCTGATTATTTCCATGCCATAGCCGGGTGTGTTATAATAAGTACAGGAGTGTGTACCTGCCTCTTTAAATTAAATCTGGTCACTGGGGATGTTATACACAAGAGCCCCAAACTTGTCACGTCATCTTCACCTTCGCCGGGTTTTCACATGAAATATTACCCTCGCACAAAACACAGTGTTTTTTTTTTTTTTCCAGCGGGTTGCGGTTGGCTGAGTATCAGTCTTCGACACCTGCGCTCTGACGCTTTTGTCAGTCTGATTCACTGCTAATTAATCACACCAAATCCATCCTGTACACAAACCAGCTGCATCACTCACTGACAAAGTGACGACGAGGTCAAAACATCCACCATCTGGTTTCTTTCAGGAAACACTGGATGACTCTCAGACAGATTTACATGTGTGATGACAAACAAGTGTCAAAGGATGCAGCCCCCAGATCCCTCGACAGTTCCGCGCTTCATCAGGAGGAGGAGAGGATGACATCTGCTTCAGATTGAGATTTCCTAGCAGTCCCAGAGTGACTTTTGATGAGTGATTTGAAACCTCCAGAAACTACTGAGAGACGCTGTTACAGCACGAGCAGGCGCAGGGGACTTTCTCGACTCTAAAAAAACAAAAAAAAAACGATGAGAGTTTCTTAATCAAAATGCAGCATTTGGCTAACAGCATGGTGATCTATGGATGCTGTGCTTTATTAATGCACACAATATGCACACGCAGCCATGTGAAAAAGCTGTTATGCATTTAAATTAAACTGTAATTTAAGTTTAGCTAATTATCTGGAATGATAAAATTTAATACACAGCACTCATGCTTATTTACGAAGTCACGTTGGTGGCACGTGTCTGGAGATTCAATTGTTGGTCAATCCAACACGTTGGTCTGATGATTGATGGTCTCCAGAGGATACATCTTTAACACGTGAAANATGACCATGCATCATGTGACTTAGCAGTATAAAGGGGGGTCAGAGGGAAAGGGAAGTGGTCTTTCTCTGTCTGATGCTAGGGAGAGTTTGACCCAGAGCTCTGTAATGCAATATTCAATGTGTAATTAAATTGATTGATTGAGACCGAACTGAATCTTATCTCATCTTTAGAAACGAACACGTGGAGAAAGACAGTTTCTCCAACACTAACCACAGAAGACCTTAACGAACCCCATTGTGGCAGGGGGAGCACTGATGACTTGCATAACGAGGAGGAGGAGCAACAACCCCCAACTGAAACCGAAACTCAAGTGTTAATGGCTCCTTAAGGATATAAGTATCTGGAACTCCCAACTAGTCAGTCAGATCTGATGAAGCTTCTTGGATGAGAGGTGACACGTCTTCAAGGAACTCAAGCAAGTCCAGTTGCTTCGATTAAACCACTCTCATTAACTCATACTTTAAATAGATGATAATACCTGAATCTCCCCACTGGCTCCTTTGAATATCAGTGTGATGGTGGCTGAGGTGATGGCTGGAAGTCCCAGACACACTTGTATATGATATCTATCCACATCTGCGAGGCCTCTTGGTAAATTAATGCGTTCCCGGACCTCTAACCAGCATTCCTAAGACTTCTAGTCTTAACACTAAATCCAGGTTTTTCAACAATATCCTCACTCTCAAGGTCCCAAAGTCCACACAAAGATAGAAGAGGACGAATGCACACACCTGCCTGAAGGTGTAAGCTGATAACACTGACAGTAGCCAAAGGGGAAGGTGAGCGTGCCGCCGTCAAACTGGAGGCAAATGAATGCACAAATACGAACTCCTGGGTAGATAAAGACAAACCTGCACTCACATAAACAGTATGTAATCATAGCTCGACACAGAAATCACACACAGGGTTCTTCTTTTTCTCTGGGTGACCTTCACATCATATCAAAGAGTGTATTAGCCAGGGGTGAATAGCCCTGCCTACAGCTCCCCTACAGGCCCTGATAGCAGTTCATACCCCACGATTTCCACACACGCAACACATAAAAGCAAAGCAGGACTGGATTTCGTGTGCGACGGATCGTCAGTTAAGCGAGCGGGAAAAGATCACGAGAGAAGCTCGCAAGAGGGAATTTTCAGATTCATTAAAACTTTGCCATATTGTTTCTATTTCATAGTTCCTGCCAACAAATTGCACTTAATTGTGTTGCACTGATACAGGGATCAGTGATTCGCTGTATCTGAGAGGAACAGATGGAGACAGGAAAACGTGTTTTCACAGCGAGAGATGGGAATGAAGCTGAGATCAAGAAAAAAGCATGATTGAAACAGCGAACAGTCAGAAACAAATAACCTCCAGAAAAAGGCAGAATGAAAACAAAAGAGGGAAAAAAAGAGCGACTCCCTTAAGCAGCAAATCTGCTGATCACTACTTCCATTACATTCTAGCCTTTGGTCCAAAGTTGTGGCTTCCTGCTGTTGTTTACAAAAAAGACACACACACACACACACACACACAGAGCGGAGACTGAAGCTGTCATCCTCCACCTTGCTGTCCACAGCCGATAATGGCTCTAAATGTGTGCACCGGAGGAGCGCTCTATCTCAAAAGTCACACTCAGAAAGTAGCTGATTAACAATTGATGGCTGCGTTCAATGCGCTCCTTTCAGGTTTTAAACATTTACAGATGTATACTTTCTGCTCCGTGACAGGAGGAGATTCAGAAAGAGGAACAGTGAGGGGGAAAAGAAGCAGGAGAAACGTTTGGATTCATGTTGGTCTTACTTCTGAGGTCAAAGGGAGCGATGCTTCAGCTGAACTGCCGGTCAGTATCAGTGGGTAATATTAAGGACATTGACTCTGCAGCGCCGCGCTGATTACACAAAGGCATTATTAGTGTCATCTCGTTTTATTTTGTGTCAATGAGAAAACTGTTCATCTAAGAGTTTTCGTCCACTGGACAGCTTGTTATTTTTCAATTAGCGCTCAAAGGATAGGTCCACTGTGATTCAACCCGGACCTCATTACATTGTTGATTACCATCATTTATAACTGCCGACAGCGCAACCTCATCGACAGCTTTATTATTTTTCCCGAGCAACCCTGTTTCATATTGGACAAGCTTGTAAAATAAAAAAAAAAAGAAATGTTGCTCAGATAACATTTTTCAAAATACGCACCAATTATTGAGCTAATCAGACCCAGTAGGCCACAAACAGATGAATCATTTAGGTCACATATAAGAAGGGCTTTAGGGTCATATATTGTGCCTGTGCCTTATTTTTTCACCTAAAAACACTGCTTGTTCTTTTGACTGCAGGACTCCTGGCTTTAGTCGTGTTCTAAATGGTTTGCGTTAGTATCTGTAGCTTTAAATGTAGCTGAGCTGCTGCTGTCCACAACCTCTTCAGTAAGAAGACTCTCTCTGCATCTGTGATTGAGCAACAAAGTTCATCACACCAAAGCCAACATAGGCATGGCCGGAATTATGTCGCTTCTAGCTTCTTCTCTAAAGGATCAATTTGCATGGAAATCATCCAAAATTCACAGACATGTTAAAACGATGCGTATGGTGAGTTTGTTTCGACGACGTTNACAACAACGCAGATTCAAATTTCCAGGGTTTTATCTTTAAAGCAAAGGAACCAACCCTGTCGAGTTTGCGAGGTGAGACTTTGTGTAATTTTTCTTCAGAATCGGTTCAAACTTTTACATCTAAACCATTTCAACCCTCTGAACCCTAAAATCTGCAAATGGGTTTAAAAGGAACGCTGTCTGGAGAAAAATAACATCATTTATCAGAGCCGGAATCTGTAAAAACACAAAGGATCACCAACTTTTCAACAGTCCTTGAACTTCTCATTGCTGTTTCATTTTAAAAAATGAAAGTAAAAATCACTAAATCTAAGCTTAAAATTGCCATGTTCCTTCCACATCACTTTAGTCTCCGTGTTTTGTTTGAACATTTGCTAAAAAAAAAACAAAACATAACCTGTTTGCATGAACTAGAAAGCAGTACGGGATTAATTTCATGGGAAATAAACGTCTAAGTATATAACTTTGATAGACAAAAGATTGTTGGAATAAAATTAACAACCAAAGAGGGACTTTAATTTAATGAAAGCCTGCATACAATACCACCAATAGAAACACTTGGTGCTACAGCTCCTGGCAAAGTAATTAATATCAAGACCATGAAATTCATCGACTAATGGTGGGACACAATTCCAAGGCAGAGTTTCAGCTTTATTTTCTAATTTGGTCATTTAATTCAAAATTCAGTGTGGGCTGTAAACCTGCCTCCAGAATAGAGAACACATTAGACCAATTGCAAAAAAATTGAAAGTGGTAATCGACACTAAAAAAATTAAAAATATTAACTATGAAGAGGATACAACCTCAGGTTCTCAGTGGACAGGAGCAGCCCTGAGCTGCCCTGCTATGACCTCTGTGTTTCACCAAAGCAGAAATTAATAGTTTTATGTTCTTCAAATGAGGTATTGTTTGAAAAATTGGTCCACAGCGACAGAATATGAAGTAAAACGTGTCTGTTTTCCCAACAAAACCTGAACAGGCCTCTCGCATGAGCTCACCACCGCGCTGCGAGCTCAGCTAAGGACACCATGGCCTGGAAATGACCAGTAAAGATGGCGTTTGGAAAGTCGTAAGAAGCCTACCACTGCTGACTACTGACTCTCTGATGGGTATCAAAGAACTCAGGTTGGGGTTTTTCCACGGTAGGAGGTAAGTTGGACGAAGTTCACAAGTATAGGACTTGTAATGCATTGTTAGCCAACCTAATGTTGAGATTTTGCTCATGTTTGTTCATTCAGGCTCTGTTTCGAATAAACATTATTCACATCAGACTCTGACGACTGTTTGGAGACTTTTTTCCTTCTCGTAGAACTTTTCTGAGACCTGAAGAACTTAGCTAAGGATCGTTATTTCGGTTATATGTTTTGACGACGCTGCCTGATCATCGCTGGCCCGAACCAGGCAAGCAAAGTCATGAAAGTTTCAGAGAGGAGTGAAAGAAGCCATCTACGTCAAACTGGAAAGACCATCACTCAGCAGAGGTGGAGACTTGAGGCACCACCTCTCACCTGTTTACAAGAACTCTCACCAGGAAGATGAACCCACAATCACACCTAGTGTTGTGTATAAATANTGGTGGCACGTGTCTGGAGATTCAATTGTTGGTCAATCCAACACGTTGGTCTGATGATTGATGGTCTCCAGAGGATACATCTTTAACACGTGAAAATGTTGTTGCCGTTGTTTTCTTTTTACATCATTAACATGTCCATATGGCGTTTTTTAATGGGCTGGAAGACATTTGATGAGAAAAATAAGCAGTTAACACTTCAGATGAGCGTTTCCACCTCAAAGTTGCAGTGTACTAATAAACGTACACGAAACGGTTTCCGGTTTAAACGACTTATGCCAATATCACAACTTGCTATTGTGTGTGGTATAGTAGTTTTACAGTGTTTGACAGAAGATGAGCAGTGGGGTGGTTGGAGACACCGTTGCCCATCAAGTTGGAATATTTTTTGTTTTCAGACACATTCCTCTATTTATTTCTATTTAAACACATCAGTAATCACGTTTGACCAGGTGCAGTGATTACATACTGAGTCCCAGTTACCAGGTGAAAGGAATTCTGACTTCTTCTGGCTAAAGACGTCTTGCCGGTTGACACCATCAACAAGCAGTTTGACAGTATGCCATGATGTCTTAACGCATTCATCTGTGTCAGGGGTGGCCATACTCAATATTAGTGACATTTGAAAGACTAATATTGGACATTCTTATGCATGAAATCCCCTCGAATACGTGTTTCCTGTTAAAGGGACCAAGGTTGAAAAATGTCAACAAAACCATTATACTATGGTTCAATACTACCAATATTGTTTAAGCCTGAATACACAGTTTACAAAGTTAATTGTGGTTTAATTTGTACTGTGATTTGTATCGTATGTTTACTGTGATATCAAATAAAGTTTTGAGAAGATACACATATTATCCATCAAGAATAAATCGCATTGTCACCATCATTCCAGGGCTGCAAGGTGGCGCAGTTGGAAGCACTGTTGCCTCGCAGTAAGAAGGTCGCTGGTTCACATCCCGGTGGGTTAGGGTTAGGGTTATGGCACCAGAATCTTTCTGCGTGGAGTTTGCATGTTCTCCCCGTGCAGCNTTAAAACGATGCGTATGGTGAGTTTGTTTCGACGACGTTGCAGTTTTAAGCAGTGCAGGGCTGCAGTTTGAAAAGTGGCTCTAAAGGGCCTACTGGCTAACATGTAATATAAATGGACTAAATGTCAGTCAAGTCCCAGCCATTGTCTGACAATAAAATAAGTTAATGAGAACAGCTTTATTGGGAATTCTGCTGTATTAAAAAGCAGCATATGTGAGCACAGAGAGCAGGAGAGAAGCAAACAGGCATAAACACTGTTAGTTGCTTTGAATTCAGTCTTGAAGCTTCTGCTATTTCTGTACAATTTCTACAGAACTCTAACCTTTGGGTGCACAATTAAAGCAACGTTAGTCACATTAGCTGCACGATGTGCTACCACTAAGGATGCTCTTATTGTTGAGGGGACATTGCCATCAAGAAGTCAAGTAATCCACTAAAGCTTCAATTCATCAGATACTTGGGGTGCATGAAGACTCTTGTGTTCACTTTGAGCCAACAGCAGAACATTTGGTTGTGTTTTGCTCGTGGCTGAAACACTATAGAGTTAGCAGAAGCAGGTCTTGAAAATAATTACGAGACAGCCGAGCTTTCTGAATGGTTCAGAAGAGGAAGGGTTATGCAAAGTTTGAACTAGACGACTATTGGTTCCTCAGTTGCAACAAAGCAGCTCAGTAAAGTTCCTACTGGCTCGTAAAGCTGGCAGGATGTCTGGCTGTGGACGGGGGGAGCTTGAGGAAGAGCAGAAGCAAATGTCTTCATATCTTATGAGAGCTTTTACTTGACACCTCCAAGTTTATTACAACGCAATACAACAGAAACACGATAAAAATAGATTTTTGATTTTATGGGACCTTCATTGTGGATCTAGACAAAGCCACTTTGATAACCTCTCACACTGAGGTGGTTTGGTTGGTTGCCAAGAGAGAGTGAAAGTGAACATGGGAAGGTTCAGAAACGCTGAACGTACAGCAAGTCGCTCTGGAGGGACACGTGGCTGATCCAGACAGACGGGCAGATTAACAGTTCAATCGCACATCAATGGGCGATGGCAGCCTTCTTTTCACAGCAGCACCCATTCATAGCTGAAGGGTGACAGCCAATGTAAACGGTTATTCTGAGCTGCCTTGGCTGTACTATGAATGACACTGAAACAGAACGTACTTATAAAGACCACATCTGAGGAAAATAAACCAATTCAGGCCAGTCTTCGGAGATATTCAGACACTCACAGGAGGGAGAGACATGCGCGGGAATAAATCAAGTTTATCGACTGTTATATACTGTAAATTGAAAATGGCATTGTCGTCGCCGGAAAATGCAAACCGCAGAGAGGTAGAAATGTAGTTTAACCCCTCTTTTCAAAGTCAAACACCTAAAGTAGACTGAGGCATGACGCTGCAACATGTTCGACACTGAATGAGCGGTAAAACATATAAGCACAAGAAAAAACTTGCCTCCTCATGTTTGAGAGTCAACACATGAAACATTTTCAGTCATTCCACTCCAGCTGTGATTATCGCAACTCCTTTCAGTACTGGCCAGCAATATGTGCAACTTTAGCCAGCAGAAAGAGGAGCGAAGATATAGAAAGAAAAGAAGAAAGGGGGAAATGGCAGGAATATAAAAAGAAAAAAAAAGACATTCTAAGTGGAATAAAGAAAAAGCAAACAACAAAAACGGAAAGGCCTGTTTGGGAGTAGAATCACTGGCTCACAGGAAGAGAAATAAACAGCAATGAAGGAGCAACACAGAAGGACAGTGACTGAACTGGGGAACAAAGTCCTGCATCCCTTGTGGCCATGTTGGTGATTTAATGGAAAAATTTCCCTTGGGATACTTACATGGAGGCTTACGCATGTTAAAATTAACACTGCCGCCAACTTTGCTTCGTTTCAGTACCTGTTTTTAATCGGCCAATAGCAGCCTGTTGGTAAACATCATGCAACCAGCAGTCCAAAGCATGAAATGCTTGGTTAAAGTGTCGATTTTTACAGTAAATCTAAGAATCCCTGCAAACTTTAGAGCCTTCTTCCGCATGTTTTCCACCACGGATGAATGCATTGCTAAAATCACATTTTCTAACATATTGGGAAATGTTCCTGTCACATTTTTGCTCATTGTGGCGTCATATTTACTGCAATACAAAGATCTACACAACCAGAAGAACATACAGGTAGGGAGGAACAAAAAAAAGTAGGGAGGACTCAAAAAAGTCTTTTGTGTCAAAATGCAATAAATAAAAAAAGAAGAAAAAAATACAGTAGATTATTTGATTATTTACAAAAACTAATGTCACTTTGTATTATTATTTAATCTAAAATATCTACGAATATCAAATTAAAAAGTGGAGGGAAAAAAACTAATCTGGTGTCACCATTACTAGAAAAACTATGCTGATTCTACATCCTGTAGCTATCTTACTACATTTTTACCATAATTTCTGGACTATAAGCTGCTACTTTTTCCCCATGCTTTGAAAACTGAGGCGTAAACAACGATGTGGATAATTTCTGGATTTTTGCGAATTTGCCTCGAGACAAAAGTGACACTGAGAGCGACAACAAACGAGAGACTAAAGAAGTGTGTGATGAAGAAATTCTTAGGCTGTTAAATTTCGACACTGAAGAAGACGACTTTAGTGGTTTTAGTGTTCAGGAGGAAGATGAAGATCGCGATCAATGACTTTTCATGGTAGGCTTCTGCACGTTTTATTTTCTTAACCAGCCATGTTACAGGCACTGTTCAGAAAAAAAGCATCTACGGTACGTATTTGTGTATGTTACTGGAACAGATTTAACTAAAAGTTTGAAAAAATCTTTCTGTGTAAATATCTCATGTTACAACGTGGACACCTGCAGCTTATAGACAAGTGCGGCCTGTATATGTAATAACTTTTTTTCTTTTTAAAGTTAGTGGGTGCGGCCTATATTCAGGTGCGCTCAATAGTCTAGAAATTACGGTAATTTGTTCCGATACTTGGCTCCTATCTGCAATTTGTAAATGCTGCCTGTCGTTCAGCCTTGAATTTTTGTCACGACTGTTGGTCACAGCTACGTCACTAATGTCTTTAAGATTGTGCCAGCTTTGACTAAATCTAGTTAGTGCAAACGTTTCATTTTTGACTGAGACAAATTTAAAAAAGTAATTTAGATTACATATAAATTTACAGCTTGGATTTGGTTTAGTTTCTCAACTAGACAGCATTTCACAAACGAGTGGTTTAATGACCGTCGTAAAGTTGAAAATCCAAAGATTCTTTTAGATTTAACACTTTTTGCATCTCATAAATGGTGTAATTTGGGGGATTTTTTTAAAAAGGCAACATGGTTTTCAAAGCCACTGGTGACTTTTTGGTGTTCAAAGGGTAAAAGCTGAGGCAAAAAAATAAAACAAAAAGTTGTTCACAAAGGAAAAATATCTGCCCTTCGTTTGGAGACCGTTGCACCAGATTGCCCGAGCGTTTGCTTAAACATGAACCCGTGTTCAACTCTCCGCCGTCACGGAGTCGCTGAGATCTCTTGCCAGACATCACTCCGCTCTGCTCTCGTCTCCCAGCTCTCATTTGAAATAAATGACTGCTGGCGACTTTGTTTCTTGTCTCGAGTCGGCGGATGGTCAGGAGAGGAAAAATGGGCGAGAAAAAAAAACAAAAAAAGGAACAGACGAGCAAAAAAAGCATTGTTCGCGACATCTAACATTTCCAAAGAAGTCTTCTATCTCTCAAACTTTTCATCAGTCTCTTCGTCATCCCCTCGCTCCGGCCCATACGATCTCTAATGACTGACTGACACTCGGCGCTGCACTCTAAACTCCCTTGTATCTCTCCTTCATTATCTAACTCTCCTTCATCTTTTTCTGCCTTCTCAACCTCTGTCCTATGTTCCGCCGAGCATCTCCCTGTTATCTTCCCTTCCCTCCATGTCAGCTCTGCATCATTTAACAAGCTGCCGTCTGTTGATAATGAGTTAAGGTGTCCTTGATGGGCGCCCGTCCCGTAACCAAACACTTTTTTTTCGCGATGCAGGGGCGACTTTTTCGAATTGCCTGAGGGGGTCCTGGGCGAACTTCACGATACAATTTAGTGTCAGGCCCTCTCGGGAATGCGTGTCGGCGCTTCTCTGTGTGCCTAATTGACACCTCCTGTTTCTCTCCACTCACGCCACGGGACCGCTCATCATTTTAATCACTTGAGCCACGGGAGGGTGAAGAGATTTCAGCTTTATTTATTTATTTGAACTAATGCGAGCGGTCACGGCGGAATCATTTTGGGCTTCTTTTTTTCTGAATAAGGAAAGATTATTCTCTTATTTGTCGGAGAGAATGTTCCAATTTTAGCAGTTTACTCTTCTATGACACGCAATCTAGCAACTTGAACTATAGTCGTGCTTAAAATAAATGGGTTCTTCCTTTTGCTGGTAGTTTTTCTGTCATCTGGCTAATAGACAGACGAAAAAGCAAACAAATGCAAATGAAACATTACCTTCTCGGCAGAGATAATAAAGAAAAAGCTTTGTCAAATACACTTAAAAAAAAGAACAGCTCCTCAACAAATAGCTTATCTATAAAAATTCAGTCATAATAGAGTGTCAACATTATATATCGTCAAAGTCTGCGCCTTTTCCTTCTTATTCCTAAGGTCTGATCCCGCCAACATTTAAAACAGGAAAAACCTTACAGCATCGTTTTTAATTTTCAATTCTGTCTCCACTCCGGCTCAGTCTTGTCTCATTATAGCCCCGATACCACCGATGTCTCTCATATTACGTCCTTCCCTTCGCTGAAATTAAAAAATCGGACGTCCAAGAATCTCCTTGCAGCTGAATGACTCCGAATCTGAAATGATCATAATTACCCCCCCTGGCCTCGGCACCAGCAGCGTTAACAATCTCTCCTCTAGTCTGGGTCCCTTATCGGGTACAAAGAGGCCCCCGCAACCTGGGTGGTATTTTTGAACTTAGAGAAGGTCACGCATGCCTTCATCTCCTCCAGACTTGACTATTGTAATGTATTTTACTCGGGTATCAGCAAGCGGAACATCCAAAGACTGCGGTTAATTCAAAACGCTGCTGCCAGGCTTTTAACACATACTCACATTATCTCAATCATTGCTGCCCTCCCACCCTGCTGGCTTTCTGTATGTACACTGCCTGCACATCAGCTCAGTTCAGCCCAAGAGTTTTTGTCACATGATATGTTGGCCACAGCGGAGTCATTAACGGCTTCACAGCTTCACCAATGGATGCAGAATTTGGTTGATGCAAATGGTTTATTCCTGACTTTTTAACTGAGACATTAGAAACCATGCTGTGAGATTTTGCTTTTTCAAATGTTGATGGCATCTTTTCTCAATATATACTGTAATGTAGGCGCTCTGTATTACTATTGAGTCAAATTACTGTCAGTAATTTTGTGACAAGTCAGTTAAGAGGCAGATGTTTTTAGGTATATGATTTCCAGAGCTCATTTCAAGACCTTAGTCTCGTTTTAAGAACCTTGAATTGTCCGACTCCTGCCGACATCTGTGATCTGGTAACTTCTTAAGACTCCTTTGACCCCCATGGAGTCCTACTAATGGTTCCAAAGTCTCAAATCGTCACTAAAGATGGCCGGTCCTTTGGTGTCTGGGCTTCATGTTGGCAAACTCAGTGTCTTCTTTTAAACCTCTTCGTTTGGCTTTTTCTGAACTGTTGGTACCTTTTTTTTAATCTTCTGGTAACTTGTGTTTTGCATCTTATTAACTTGCAATATTACTGTAAAGCAAACCCGGCTGACGGAGCGTTTGAGGTAACAGAGGCCACAAAGTGCACCATCCAGTGTTCTTTTGTCTGTGTGAAAACCGCTCTCAGCTCGGAAAGCTTTTCACCCTTTTCAATTAAACCTATTCAATGAAATGACTGACATCCCTGGAGAAAGAATGCAAGAGGAGTAAATGGTACAGTAGAGAAATAATAGAAAGAAGATTGGGGAGTTGTTGTGACTGACTGATGCTTACAGGTTTCCAGGCGACTATTGTATGAGCAGGTAGCTCATGACCGGCAACAGTTTAGTTTCTAGGAACCACACATTTCACGATGGCGAAGATGTTCTATTTATTTGTATGACTGTAGCCAACTTCATTCATTTCCATCTCCTCTACACAACTTTATAGAGGGTCGTGCAGAAACTCGAGCTTATTCCACTTGACGTAGGGCAGAAGGCAGATGGACAGACCATCAGCTAACACAAAACGACAGACCGTCGTGTACGCTCACACCTACTGGCGATTTAGAATCACCACTTAACCAAAGCATGTCTTTAAGCTGCAGGAGGAAGCTGGAGCATCCGGGGAGAACCCACAAAAACACGCAAGCCTCTGTAAGGCCACCGTGCTGGCCAGTAGCCAACTCATGTCTCTACAAAGAGCTAATCTTAGCGTTGTGCTACAACCACCTGAAGGCCGCCTGCTTTGCCGCGATGCTGCTTCTGCCACACACGTCTTTTGACACTGACGCTGCCTTTAATATCTGATTTCATTTCATTATAAACTCTCCTCATTGTAGGTTAGTTTTCTGTCATTCAGAGCAAGAGAGAGCACATTAGAAAAACACTGTCCTTTACCTCATGTTCAGTTCACTTACGGACGAAATTATTGACTCTGTTTCATAACACATCCATATCCATAACCTTCATATACATACGAGACGCTGAAACTACTGACAGTATTTATATCTTTCTGCTTAGATGGCAATATGACTGATCTTTTTGCTGTCTACTTTAGCTGAGAATCAAAACTAGGCGCCACACTGAAACACTAGATGACAAAGTCGTCCATAGACTGATCTGAGCAGTTAACACAAGCACCAGAATTAAAAGAAAAGGTTCCCTGATTGTCATGCACAGGTAAGGTAAGCAATGTGACACAATGAGTCATTTCTGATCTGTTTCTTCACTTCAATCGATGTCAAGCTGAAGGTGTCGTGTTAGACGGAAGAAACTGAAAGGAAAGACATGTAAGATTTCCACCTTTTATCAGATGGTCTGAACTGTTGGCAGTGAAATGCATCACATATGTCTCTATAGAAGGAAGCTGCTTAGATCAGATTAGATTAAATAGAACTTTATTGATCCCTTCAGTAGGGTACCTCAGGGAAATCGTCGTTGGCCATGTCGGGGACAGTTTTACATTTTAGAATCTCTTAATGATTTCTTTCACCTGATATGGATATTAGTACCTTTTCTGTTAAACACTAAAAATAAAAATAAAACGTCAAATATCAGTTTACAAAAACATTCTACACAGGAAAGGACAATTATTATTCGGAATGCTAAAGATGATAAATATAGACTTTTCTGTTTGAAATACAGAGACGTCACGATACACAAGATACCAAAACAGGAAATGATTGACTTTAAATGCAACGCAATACTTTCTGTTGGTGTTTGGGTTCAAGATATTGCACAGCAGTTATGCAGGCAAAGTATATAATGTGTTTTGACTGCATCCAGCTACCCCAATCCCTTCAACACTAAGTAACTTTGGCTTGAAATTCATGATCCGATATGGTTTTGATTAATCACAAATAAATTCTTACGTAGACTTTACATCATTACATGTCTGGTACCAGTCAAAAGTAGGGGGATTGTTGTTGTCGTCAACCTTGGGCGAATGCTGTTAACGGTTAACGGTGAATACGCTACGACAGCAAAGACGACGATAGTGAATCTCCATCGCCACATGTTGGTAAATATTTTCCTGTTGCATACCCTCGAAAACAAAGTATCGGCCCCATTTGCGTTGTAATTTTTTCAGGCAGCAGCGTAACGGGCCGTTACTCTACTCTAACCCTGTTTGCAATTATTCTTATTATTATTTGCATAATTTATTTCATGACTGAATCGCTCGTTCACATGCGGGGATTCCCACTGGTAGACAATCAAAATTAATCTAACAGAACATCACCGTATACCGGAGCCCGCTACACCGAGCTGCAGTGTTGACGGGGTGAAAGCCGCAGACGGGTATGGCGGGCTATAGTGTTGAAAGAGTTACATAGATTTATTCCCCAAACAATGGCAGTTCAGAAAAATGCTGACACTTTCATTGTCTGAAAAAAAGTCCTAAAACAAACCAGTTCAAGGCCACAGCGGAGAGCAACAACCAGACTAAAGTTACACCAATTACAGCGAGTGTTACAAAGGTACCATTGAGAAACCCACTGTTACTCAATAATGACTCAAAGGTGAGAGGAGCAGGTGGTTTCTTTTTTTGTTGTTGTTGTTGTAATTTTTATGTGTGAAAAAGTTACTTTTGCAGCTTTTTAGTCTCTCGAGATGGTTTTTATTCAGAGCTTGTTAAATCCTCAAGTTACACTTCTCCGCATGACATATTTCCAACACGGTGCTATGATGAATAACTCGGAGACACAGGACTCTCCACTATAATATTTTAACTTTGTGTCAGTGCAGCTTAATTGGGCCCAAGCTCACTGGTCACTGTTGTCCTCAAGTGCCTCATTACCTTCTACAAAACAGCACTTAGAGACATTTTTTCTCCATCTAATCCACACTGGTCCAGGGTCCATGTGTGTCATAAAAGAGTGCACAGGGTATTCCATAAAATAGCGCTACAGCTGTATTTGCTCTGCCACAGCTTGTTAGTGTAGCTCTTATCGACTTGCAAATCTGTGTGAGGTTGAGCCAGGAGCCTGAAGTCAAACAAATTCAGAGTTATGCGTAAAAGTTTCATTGTAACGCACACTGTGAGGGTGGCCCTGTTGTCAATAGCGTACTTTTTCTTTCCCCCCTTCTCTCCAAAGTGACACGACTGTGGCTCCACTGTGCACAACCCCAGCCAATTAAAATACCCAACAAGGACTTGCGTGGAGCCTCGTCATTCAGCAGACTGCTGTCAGGGTGGTAGGGAAAAAAAAAAACTGTGCCACACCTAGAGTAGATGAAATGGGAATGACTGTATCTCTGCTCTTCTGTCACAGATGTTAAATATTCCTGTTTCAGTGGCTGATGTTGTGCAATCTTGACAAAAAATCAGCGAAAAATTATACAAAGCATATTCCCACTGTAATTGTGAGTTGTGCTACAAGCCTCCTTTGTAATTCTAATGAAATTAATAAAAGAAGAAGATATTATTATTACTGTTTCTTATTTAAATGAAGGTTTTATTCAGAACAGTCCAATAACTCTCCTAATTGAATACTGTTTTAAGAATGCAACTGGTCGTGAAGTAAATCTCAAAAGTCCCCAAGACACTGCTCTCCTGATAGTTTTCCTGCTGATTTCATTATGTTGTGTACAATAGGCATGCTAATGACAGCTAATTCTAGAGAAAAATGCTGCAGCAGCGAGAGCCGAGACAAGCCGCAGCAAGTCAACATTGGTTCCCTTGACTAGACTAGAGAGAAACGTGGATCTCGGAATTTGCATCCACAGCTACAGCAAAAGCCAAACTGTGTTGTTTCGGTGTAGCGTATTCTAAAGTTGAGGTATGAAGTCAAACGTAGTGTGGGCTGTTAGTGTGCTCTGCAGGAAAACTCAGAAACCTGACAAGTATGGGCTTGTTACCGGCTGTGAGAGCGTAGCTGGTGTTGTTTTCACCTCGTGTGTGTCATCGTGGCAAAATGTGGTCCTGGAGACACCGAGTGGAGCAGGAAGTACCACAAAGGTGGCTTTGAGTAGTTTGGCAAGTGTTTGTCTGTGGACAGATTTTCTCAATTTGACAGCATCACCATCAGGCAAGATGCAGTCACAAAACTTTACAGTTCTATATTTGAGAACAACTTGAAGGTCGATGATGTGTGTAGTCCCAATGCCAACATGTTGACGGGTCCTGCAGCGAGTGTAATCCCATGCTAGAATTGTTTCTCGTGACTAGGGGAATTGGGTTTGCATGGTGAGTCAAGATACTGGAAAATATGATGCACAACACTTAAGAAACAGCAAGAAACTGTTGCCACAATTTTGTAGACATCTAGTCATTTTCTTGCACTCATGCTAAGTGCTAAGTGCTAAGTAGGACATTACAGATGGTAATGTTTTCCATCTTCTCCTGGGGGATTCCGAGGTGTTCCCAGGTCAGATGAGATAGGCAATCCCTCCAGTAAGGCCTTGGTCTAACTCTGAAGACGTGTCCCAATTGGGCATGCCTCGAAAACCTCCAAGGTCGGGTGCTCAAGAGACCTCCTAACCAGATGCCCCAACCAGCACAGCTGGCAATTCTACTCCGAACTCCTTTCAGATGTCAAAGCCCCTAACCCTGTCTCTAAGACCTAGTCCTTCCACCCCACAGAGGAAACTTATTCTGGACACTCGGTCTGTGATCTCATTCTTTCGGCCACTGGCCAGAACTCATTACCATAGAACAAACACCAACTGGTAAATTGAGAACTTTGCCTTCCGACTCAGCTCCCTCTTCACCGCGATGATCCAGTACAACGCCCACGTCACACATGACCTTCTCACTCAAGCCTGTATATCTACAAAAATGCTCTGACACCAAAACTCCTGGTTGTAGTAAGTTCTGAAATCAACGTTTTGTTTGTATACTACAAAGTACTAACAGGGTTCTCTTCATTAAGATGCATAGCAGCTAATGAGGGAAAAGACTCAAATTTCCCTGCTACATTGAATTCCACTTCACCTTTAGGTGCCAATTGGAATGAAAATTCAAACTCCATGGCTCTGTCCGGCAACTCTTTGTTGACCAGGCCTCTTATCCTGATTCAGACCTGTATGGCTCCTTCCACATTTGGTGTAAGCGAGCTCCAAAATCTTCAAGTATTTCCTATCCTTTGCCAGCAGCTTGAAGCCAGACTATTGCATCTGCGCGGCAACAGCTTGAAAGGCAACAAACTTTGAATTTCTCTCGGGACCAGCAGCACGGCACTAATTAAATTGGGGCATCTACAATGGCTTCATTTATCTACTTTTCAATGTTTTGCCAAAATTATCGTCCTCGTGGTGAATTAATACTGCATGAATTATTTGAAACACCATTCATTATACATACTTCATATGCATTGTGTTCTGTCAACAGACTGCAAAAATAAACAGAATTTAGAAATCTCGTATTTTGAAATGTTAATAGGCACAAAAAGACACTGCCAGCACAAGCAGCGCCAGCTTTGGGAGTTTTTTTTAGTCATTTCTTAATTCTCGCCTCGTCATGCAGTTTGCCTCTCAACAGTCAGACATATGGGGGAATGACGACTAATGTGGAGGTGGGAAAATAAGTGAATAAACGGCAGCATTACTCAGAGATGTAATGGTGATGACTGCTGCTTTGGACCTTGAAATAGAAGTTTGGCTTCCTCAATATTCTTTGCCTGTCTGTCTCGTTCCCCAGAGGAGAGTCTTTGTGTGTGTGTGCATGCGACTGTATGTGTTTGTGAGTGTCGAGCACGCATGTATAAAGTGTGTGTGTGTCACTGCGAGCGTCCCAGTGTGAGGTCCCCCTTGGGCGTCCCCCCATCCTTCAACATCTCCCTGTTTGATGTCAGGATCTGACACTTGCTGTCTGTCTCTCTCCATTCTCTCTCCAAACGACCAAATCCCACCAGAACCCCCGGAAAAAGATTGCAAAACCCATCGCTTCAAAAATAAATGAAATATTTTTTTTTTCTTTTTGTCCACACAGCCCGGCTGAAGATAATCACCCCAAGGATTGGTAAATTTTGTCAGAATGAAGACAACATGACACCCAAATCCAGCACGGGGGGAGGAAAAAAAAATACTTTGTTGAGACGTGATCTGTTCTCTGGGCATTGCTGCTGCAGGAGATACAAGCTTTGGTAAGAATATGGGAATCTTTCTAGTTTATAAGTTCAATATTATTTTTAATCCCAGCTCAAAGTAAGGAAGTTTGCATTTTGAAGGTACATTAAATTCTAAGTTTGATTTTTTTCTTCTTTAAAGAGCAACTTCCAGGTTGAATTTTGAACTAAATTTAAACTTAATATTACTTGGAAATGACGGTTTGGAAAGCTAATGCACTATTTTAAATGTCTTAGGAGGTAGAGAGTCTGAGTGTCTGTGGAAATGTTGGAAAGTCGGTCCTTTTTTTGCCAATTACCTCACATTTCAGGCTAAATCAGTGTGTTCACATTAAGTCCACACTTTTCCTAAGGTTTTTTATTTTTGTTTTCAAGCCCTATGATGTAACTGAGCTGCTTGCTGAAGATGTTTTTGTAAAAAGGGTTGGCGTATTAAGCATGTGCTTCAGCCAACACCTTTTTGATTAGTTTCATTTTTTCTTGTTTTGTGTTTTTATTGAGAGATTGTTGAATGCTAATCAGAATAAACAATATTTATATATATATGATATCAGCTCGTCCTCATGCATTAGCTTCTGTGATGCATCAGTACACCTGTATTAAACGGCCTATTAACGACTAACGAATTTCTTGCTGTCGCCCTTTTTTCACCCAATCCTTGTGTGTTTCTGGACTCTTCGATGACTGATAAGCTCAATAATACAGCTACGGTCTGTTATATGCATATGAATACACATGCTGTCCCTCTCTGGCATCAAAACTATTGTTAGGATCCTTGTTTCTTATCATTAAATTTGAACTAACTTTCCCTTTTGTGACATCACAACCAGTTTATGCTACTTAGGGCGTCTGCAAAAGCTCCTCTAAAAGTTGTCTATTTATAGAAACTTTTTCTTGCATAACCTAGTTTTGTATGTTATTTTCCTGCACATTATTCACATGCAAGTTGCTCTTCAATCATAGTTGTTATGTTGCCATGAACCGGATAAGCAATTTTCAGCTGAGAACTGTCAAATTGACACAATATGTGTCTGAAATGTACTCTGCATTGAGTTAGAATTCCCCAGACAGGAAGCAGGGCTTTATTTTGTACGTCATTCAGTCTGCATGTCTTATAACGGAGCTTTCAGACTCTACACTCACTTGATGAATAAAGTCTGCTACCTGCTCTCATACATATAGGATCCACTTTTCCCTCGAGCTTCCCTTATATACAGTACGCTTCTATTTAAATGCAAACATACGCCTGAGTAATACTGCACATCGGGCAGTTTGATTCAGTGAGAATTTTCCCTTCAAGATGCAAACACTCTGACTGACTGACTGACTGCACAGTGTACACATTCAACTAACACCCACTGGTTTGGTAATTAAATACTCAATGAAGCATGATTTCAGTTTGTACCGCACATATTTACCAGTAATCTCATTCCTTTCATTTTGCTGGGGAAAGAAAAAATCATTCAGATGTCACTCAATCAGCAGAGAGCTTCTGGATGCTCGATCGGTGAGTTGAGGCATTACCTATTTTCTATTTTTAAGATGCATATTATTACATATCTGATGATTTCCACTTACTCTTATTAGATAGTATGCTTATGTGGACTGTTTAAAATCCCATGTTATACACTGTTGGGTCCGTGTGCTGCATCATGGGGATTGCAAACAACGTTACAGCCTCTCGTTTTACAGATTTTAGAGAGTCAGTGACTGAATGTGCCACTGGGCGAGTTGCTGTACAAAATGAATCAAATGCTAAAATAACTCCTGCATTGTGAAACTTTAGCACTGTGTTGCAGACAGATGTAACAAAGTCATGTGATGTTTGAATGCACACAGTTGCACAACTTTGGTTATCTGTCCAGCTCTGGAACGATTCTCTGTTTCGCCCATTCATCTTCATCCCACTGTCTTTCTTTTTGTAACTCTCCTTCAATTATACTCTTTCATACTCTTAAGCTACACTTAAATCTCTCTCTAATATAAGCTTGCATCTAGTAGAAATAGGGATTTCCATGTATCTACCAGGAAAAAGCTGGAACAGGTGCTTCTCAGCTTGAGAGTGAAGAAGTTTTTGACTCTGATGAAGGCAAAGCAATGCTGGTAGCACAATAAAAGGCTGTTAATTGAGCAGTGTGCTCCCGTCCCTCTATTTGTACCATGAAATTAGCTTGGATCTCATCTTCCATCTATCATGTCTGACTGTTGTGTCAACTGCACCCTCTTTTATCTGCTATAAAGCCTTTTATACGCTTCGTTCGTTCTTTCTTTGCAGCACTTTGCCATCTATGTTCGCTCTTGTCATTTGACATTTGCTAACTTTTTTCCAGCCTTAACTCTGCATCCATCCTTTCTTTTTTTTCCTCCAGTATTGTTCCCACCCTCTCAGCCTTTTGTCTCTCTCCTCCTCTGTCTCTGCCAACCTCCTCTGATTACTGTAGATTGATTACCGATGCTTGCTCCTGGTAAGGATCCGGGCATTCACTCAGTTCTTCAACAGAAGCCCAGTCGCAGCAATAAATCTGTCTTTGGACATTGAGACACAACAATACCTGAACATGTGTGTGCTGTGAAGGGCGGAGGTGGATTTGTGAGGCAGCGAGATAGATAGTGTGTGTTAGTGATATACTCCCGAGGACCAAATGCAAACTCTATTTGTGTGTGTTCGTGGGAAAGCGATGGAGAGTGTATCTCAGAGATCTTGTAAAAGGGAGGCCTTGAGAGACACAGAAGTGCATTGGTGTGAATGAATAGAAGCTGCAGTGACTGGACCTGCGGATTCATGCTGATCAGAACATGCAGTCGTGACCGGCAGTGCTGCATAATTCACTTTGTTTCTAACAGATTGAAGGACACATTTGGCGTGGGACCTTGAGGCGAACCAACGTTTGACCGAGACTATTTGGCAAGTTGATGAATTTAGAGATCCAGTGTTCAAACTCCAAAACTACTTCTAATATCAAAACTGTACAAGTTACAATTTGGATGACTACTATGCTAACTTAATATTCAAGCTCTTGAGGCTAACATTAGCTAGCATGCATCCAACATAACTGATGATTAAAATCTCACCTCCACCTCTTACTGAACACACGTGTTGACCACGACTACTTTTTTATTTTGTCTTCCTTTCTTTCTGCAAAGTATTGATTATTACAGCCAGTTGTTGCTCCAAAACTCTTCATTTTGTTAATATAATCTCACAGTGTGTCCATGTCTGAGATCAGGGAGAAGAATGTCGGGGAAGCTTATCAGAATGTAACCTGATTTCAAAATCTGTTTGGATTTGACAACTCCTGTAGACTAACAAAGCTGTACTATACACTTCAATAGCTATGTTTCTGTTATAAGTGCATTGTTTTGTGAATTTTAAAGGATTATTTGGTCACAGTTAAAAACAAAGTTCATGTAAACAGTACCATTCGAAAGTTTTTACGTTTGCTTGAAGTGGTTTTGGATTTTTTCCGAGAAAGAATTTAATGACACATGAAAACATTCATTGTCTTTACCTCCAGGCTGCATGGAACATGGCTAATAGCAGCTGATATGAGGGAATTATTACAATTTTCTAGATTCCTGAAGACTTTCCTCCATTTTTCTCAAAGTTGGCCCAGCTTTTTCTTCTTCTTGAAGGTTTTTTTTAGCAGCTGGCAAACAACTGGCTTGACTTCTTCTGCTCTGTTTATTGCAGCTATCTGTAATGTTTGTTATGCTGTCACCATCTAATGACGCTACTGAATTAGTCAATCTAAAGCAGTCAGTGGAGGCCAGCTAACTCACATTTTCCATTTGTTTTTACTTCAAATTCATGTGACAATTACATGGAAACAGCTATACAAGGTGCGTCAGTAAAGTTTCAGGACTGGTGTCACAAAAAACACATTTTTAAATACAAACTACAAGTGTTCCCCTTTGAAGTAATCCTCCTGGAGTCTAACACACTTTTCCAGCCTTCTCTGCCACGCTGCCATGCACTCCTGGAAGGATTCTTCCAGGATCCTCTGCAGCTCCGTCGTCACAGCCATCTTGATGTCGTCCACGTCTTCAAAACAGGTCCCCTTGATGACCCCCTTGAGCTTGGGGAAGAGGAAACAATCCCACGGAGCCAGATGGGGTGAGGAGGGAGGTTGCTCCAGCACGGTGATGTTCTTCTCAGCCAGGAACTGTCAGATGCTCAGGACACTGTCATGGTGAAGCAGCCACGACTTGTCCTGTCACCACTCTCGCCTTTTCTCGCGTACTGAGCGAAGGGAACACCACAGGATCTCTTTGTAGACATGCTGGTTGATCATCAGAAGGGGAAAACTACTAGTTTGGGTTTGAAATAGATCTTTTGTGACGCCAGTCCTGGAACCTTTCTGACACACCTCAGATAGCTACTAATGTGGACCACATTTTTCATACCTTAAAAAAGAAAAGCTCGAAATCATGTCAGATTTTAGCATCAAATTTCTTCTAGATGAACAAAAATGGCTGATCCTGTTCATGCACTCTCAGCAGCTTCTACATTTATTATTGAATAAAGAAATACGTCTCTTTGTAAGCACCCGGTGCACATATAACGACTCAAGAACAAACATACCAACAAAAAAAAAAAACACACCTGCTGTGAAAAAAAAACCCATACAGAGTCGATGGGTTTTGCGAGCAGAAGCAAGAATGGATGCTTCTCCCTCTGTTGGAGGCAGGAAGATAACAAGTTGAACCATATTTAAGACATCAGGAGAACAGGAGAGGCGGCTCGCAGGGGAGACACAAAGAGAGATACAGAGCGGGAAACAGACGAGAGAAGAGAAAGATGGCCTTCTGTCCATAGCATCAGGCAAAGAAATGATGAGGCTCACACAGACTGAGATAGCTGGAGAGAGGATGTACCCTGTGGTTAGGGCTTTACAGCAAGCAGAGAGAGGCACACATCCACCGTCGCACAGCCACACACGCAACCTTTCACATTTCTGCAGGGTGCGGCAGAAGCTGTTCTGAGCCGGCATCCTCTGCGTGGTAGCACGACCTATTTCAAAACAATACTTCCCCGGTTGGTGATGGTTAGGAATCCCTCTCTCCCTTTTCTTTCCTGATTTATCTCTCGCATTCTTATTCCGTGTCTCACCGTCTCCCTGCGTGTTCCTATCGCTCATTGTAAGTTTCAATTGTTATCTCTCTCTCTTTGAATGTTTTTTTTCCCTCTTCTCTGTCTCTTGCCCACAGTGACTCAGAGCCACGTTGAATATTCAGAGGAGAGTGAGGGACGCGGTGTGAGTAATGGGGGAGAAATGAAAGGCCAGGACTTAAGACAGGGCGGGGGACGGAGAAGAAATAGAAGCGTACGAGATACAAATGTAGGAGCATTAGAGGGAAATAGAAGCATTAGGGAATGAATGGGCGAGACAAGACAATCAGGTTGTGGCACAATCCCATCGGTAAATGAAGTAATTCTGACCGTATACATGCAGCTAATTTACTGAATTTGTCAGCTGATATATCCACAACACAGGAACCCCAAAAAGGAGGGTTCGTATCTCCAAGAGATGTTTCACTGAATGTCTGTACAGCAGAAACAGAACTGGTCACAGCACCGACAGGAAAGGGAAAAGAAGGCAGTGGTCCACCATAAAAACATCAACACGGCTGTTTACATTCAGTGCACGAAGCCATCTGTACATAATAATTTTTTGATTTATGATTTGTCTCCATTTTATCCGTTCACACAGACTCACATCAAACCCCATGAATATGGGATGGAATCGGGTTTCTGTGTCTCGGTCAAGGGCGTTTTGACATGTAAGCAGGAGGGGCAGAGGTGAAAGCGCAAACCGTCCAACAAAACCCTGCAATTCATGAATAACCCGCTTTACCTGCGGATCGAAGACAACCGGTGACCACGGAGATATCGCCGTGACAACTGGGCGGATTCTATCTGCTACTGAAAGGCCAAGGAAGATTCTAGCAAGTGGACCGGCTAAAGGTTTTCTTTTGTCAAGGTAAACGTTTAAAACGCTCCCGCAGAGGTGTGTTCTGTCACAGCTGCTCTGAAAAGAAGCACCGAAGCAAACCCGCTGGAGTCGAACGGTGCCTGTAATCATTCAGCAGGCGCTAAAAACGTCCTCAGATAGCCAGGTGCAGGCTTCACCAGAGGCCTCATCACAAGCTCAGTTAGAGAAACCATTACTTTGGCACCAGTTGACACTAAAATCCAGAAAACAAGACTTTATTTATTGTTTTCTATGGTACCAACAGTACCACAGCTGTCACTGGCGGGCTCTACTGGAGGTTGTGATTCCTCTTGGGCGGCGTCGTCAAGTGCAGCTTAGGAGATATTTAGTGTTACAGTCAACGATCAGGTACAAGTTATAGATGACAAACAGCATTTGGAAGAAACTGGGGAAACAACTCAAACTTCTCAAGCATTTCAAAGGCAGACATCTGGATTTGTAGACAGAACTCGACGTGAGACAGTTTCCGTTATTATTTTATATCAATAACACCTCCTCACGATGTTCACTGAAATGTTAACGCTGCTGTTTGTGAACTGTGACAGCTCCATCTGCCGCAGCGCCGTTCCACGCACAACAGTCGGTGAAAAGAGAATCAGTCGGACGCTCTCGGGTTATCATTTATTCATAAATTAATCATCTGTTAATGATCTATTCACGGTCAATTGCTTCTGTGTTTACTCACTTTTCAGAGGAACAAAACTCTTACGTGTGCTGCGGGTTACAGACTGACACTGCCGGGTTGGAACTAGAAAGTCGAGGCTGCTTTTGAGGAACGGAGTTTTAGTCTGAGGAGGTCAACATAAGGAATGTGCTGTTAGGATTTATGATCTGGTCAAGAAAGCTCTTGGGCCTTTCGGGGGATGCATTTTACTCTCTAATAGGCTTTTTGTCTTTGAAAAGGTGGACTCAGCATTTCTTACATTTTACGGAAACCTTTGAAACAAGTCAGGGGAGAAAAAAGTTTTGTATTCACTTTATTGTTTAGGGTCTTTAGAGCCATGGCACAATGGTTTACGGAGGCTAATGCTGGCTTGTTTAGGTCGACATAGCAATGGCTCATAACGTGAGCTGGGTGGTTCCTGTGGTTCTCCTAATGGTCTTCTTGCATGAGGAGGATGTCGAGCAGATAGAGGCCAGTGCAAAGTAGACCAACACATGCAGCCGACTGTATCTGAAGCTTTTCAGAGGGACAGAAAACAGACAAAAACTCACATGAAAGTCCTCACAAAGAAACTGGATGAGCGAGCTGTTTGTTTTCAGTACTTAAAGGCGACATCCCACCAGTTTCCGTAACGTTCTGTAAACACTTATTACGCCTCGCCTATTTATCACCTGCAGTGTTTCTGTGTTCACATATCAGGCAGCTTGGCACTGAAGCAGAAATGTAATGAAAAAGTTTGCATTTTTAAGCACAATACTGCTTCAAATCAATTCCTTTTATTTCCACTTTTAATATGTTGAAATACATTCATTTGATGGCTTCACTTTTTGCTGTGGTATCAAAATCGGTAGCAAGAATCGGTGGTATCAGTTTGAAATACCAGACATTTGGCACCTAATTACTAGTATCATGGCATCCCTAACGCCACGCTCTGCGCCATTAAGATATAAGCAGCTGCACATTTCATACATGTCAGCATTTCAGGGGAGGTGCAGGACACAAACAGTGCAGCAGGGATGCTCAAATATCCGAGTCGTGCTGCAAAACAGGACTAATTGTACGCAAATTCATTCAGCTGTTTTGAATTCTTACATTAAGCTGCTACAAACACCGAAGAATGATTAGAAAGCGTCTGACGGATGACAAAGTTAATCATCATGTGAGTCATGCTGTCATCTAACCTCCAACTAACTTCAGCGTAGCCCCATCCTCTTCCTCCCTCCTCCTCCTGCCTCCCCTCCGCTCTCTCAGAAAGCAAACCTCTGCCCTTGGTGAAGCTCTCCTCATTAAAGCCCCATCAGCAAGTCACATCATTACCTGTTTACTCCTCTCACACCTCTCTCTCCTCCCCCTCTTCTGCTCTCTCTGTTAGCCAGCCAGCTGCCTCACACTCCAGAGGATATTCCAATTAGAAACAACATACAGACACACACACACACACAAATGTGCACCGGTTGATATTCCAATTAAATGCAACATACCAGACGAACGCAAAAAAACATGCGTGGCCGGTGGACGTTCTAATTAGCCGCGGCGTGGACGCTGCTCGGTCACCGTGTCGGGTAATATGCGGACACGTATGCATGCACACACAGGTGTACCCTTGAGAAGTCATGAGACAGATAACCTCTGCTGGTATGCATGACCGTATGCATCAGCGCCACTTAAAACAATATATGCAAAGTCATCAGCTGGCACTAGAAAAGCAGTTATTCTGTCATTCACAGCTTACAGACTAAAGAGACATTCTCCCTTTTAAGCTATAACTTTAACATCCGTCAGATTCTATTACATAATTATGGTGAATTTTTTTTTTTTTTTTGTTGCTCGTATGCAAAACTCCCAGATTCACTTAAAACTATAACAACTCCAAACCTCTCTGGCTTCTTGCGGAAATGAAATGAAAGTGAGAAACTATGAAACATCCAGCAAGAGTATGATTTCCCTGATGTGTGATTAGACGGGATCACTTTGATGTCAGCTTTTTTGCCGCGCGACACAGGCAGGCGCCCGCCTCCGAAAAGGAAAATGGGCTCAGACGTAGGGAAAAGGGAGGAATGGAAATCGCCTGACAGACACTCCAAAATAGGGAGAGATTGTAAGAGTCGACTCATTTTTATTGAGTAAGAGGACGGGTAGGCTTGATGATTCGGTGTAGGGTTTGTGTGCGGAGGAGAATGACACAGTGGCACAGAAGAATGACACTTGAGCTCGTGTTGATGGCTATCTCAAGGACCTACACTGATGTC
Source organism: Stegastes partitus (assembly GCF_000690725.1). NCBI lineage: Eukaryota > Metazoa > Chordata > Actinopteri > Pomacentridae > Stegastes > Stegastes partitus. Next base: position 289,929 of record NW_007578501.1, on the reverse strand, counting down.
TTCTCAAAAAAACACCCACAAACAAGCACTCTGCATGAAGGCTTCTGCTTTTCAGCTTGAATAATTAATTTCCAAACAGTTTCAGGTGTCAAAAATCTATAACGGATATGAGCATATCACATCTGACACCAGCCTATGTATCCGCTTACTTCTTATCTACCTACAGCTATGTGCGCGCATTGACTTCATACAAAAGGTATACGTGTTTAGCATGGCGATGTACAAATTGTGGCATCTGCAATCGAAGGCTCGCCATGAATGTCAATGAGCGAATGAAGTGTTTCGCTGTTAAAGCCAGAATAGTCGTATTATCAAAAAATGGAATCAATAAGCTGCTTTAGCTCCAGTAAACACGACGGCTCACTATGTGTGCTGCTTTTATGGATCAGATTAGCTCTGTTGGTGTTTCTGTCCACACCTCCTCAACCGATAGGGTGGAAGGACACCACAGAGGCTGTCACGCTATCGCTCAATCATGGACATGTCTGTTTACTTTTACAAATATATATATATGTTGGCCTAAAATCCATAAAGACCAAGAGAGAGCTATCTCTAACTCCTCATCACAGGCAATGGCCTCAGTGTGGCTAAGCTAAACTCATTTTTTGATTGTTTTACTTGAGGGATTTATGAGTTGTGAATCAAAACCATTCAACGTTTTGTATATTCCTAAGATTCATTTGGAGTTCTGTGTGTCTGTGTCTGCATATTGTTGGGTAAGATGTATTAGATAACCTTATAAAAAAGACAGACAAACTAAAATATGCCCACAAAAAAAAAGAAAAAGTAATATGCTAATGATGCACAGAACATCCACAATGAAAACATATCAGTCACTGGATAAGTCCAGGATGTAAAGGCTGCACAGAATCTCACACACACACACACACACACACTCCAGTGATTACTTTTCATTCACATCAAACAGCCATCAGAATTTAACTACAGGTAGGAGGGATCAGTTCTACAGTACAGCCCTCTAAAAGCCTGGATCATGGCATCGATCCAGTCAATCAGCCAGACAGAAAATCCTCTTGTACTCATGAGGGATTGTCAGGAGATCTTAAGACTCTGAGGCAACGGTATGGCTCAGTGTTTCCGCTACATACATTTCTGCCACCGCCACCGCTGCAGAATTTTTATGAAATGTCACGAAGTTGCGATTACACGACCCTGCAGAGGGTTATTAATTCAAAACTTCCGATAAAGGAAGAGGAGACGCGTGGCAGCATCTGGCCGAGACAAGAGAGAAAGCAAAAGAAGAGAGGGAAATGGTAGAACTCACTGGTTATTAACATTAGCAAACTCAGCCAACCATAAAACTGGTAAATTACTTCAGTAAATTTCCGATAGCTGAGCGTTTAGAGCTCATACAACATGGGTGCAGATGCAGTCAAGCAGTATCTCTCCGGTTCGATTCAGACTCAGCTGGACTTTTGCTGCATGTCAGTCTCCTGCTTTCTCACTCGCATATTTCCTGGTTTACGTGCTCTAATAGAGGCAGTAAAACAATAAATAATAGCCACTGAATTCAAAAAAAGCTGCAGACAATCCACATAGAAGATAAGTGCTGTTTTAAAATCATACTAATTGCATGTTGAGATGAGTTTAATAAAATCTCTCTCCAAGAAAGGAATGTAGATGAGGAAGATAAATAAACACGAAGATGTTTTAATGTTCTTCTTGGTCAAACATTTACGATGTGAGAGAATTATCTAATGTAACTCAGCAGACAGGCAGGGAGTAGTGGAGGCGAATGAAGCGAGAGAGCAGGAGAGAAAATGAAGGATACTAAATAAGTAGGCAGGACAAGGTTGTACCCATGGCTCCACCACTGATCATGGTGAGTATTCAGCAGCATTGCACCGTATCAGGCAGCTCATGGTATTTCTATGTAAAATTGTATCAACAAAAACCAATAATGCTGCTTTAATCTGTCCCTTTATTTCATATTGTTTTTAATTGGCATTCATTTTCATGCCAGCAGCAGGCATATTAGACGCCTGCACCGCCCAGGTACAGCAGAATTCATTCCCCCCTGCTGCTGAAAAGACATCTTCGAGGAAACACTGCAGCTACTATTACATTTGTCCCTCAGCACCAGGAGATGCAGTTCTGACCTCCAAGAAAACTTGTATGGAGGGAATGATGTTTTGCCAATACATGCAAACGACACATAAATCGCTTCCCACCTGCCGGCGCATTGTTACGTTGTCAAAGGTATCACCCAGAAATACAAAGAGCATTCTCTGAAAATCATTCAAACCCAGTGCAACCTACTATGGAGTCAAATCACGCACTTATACACACACATCCAACAAACCAAACCCAACCGCCCACACTGACTTGGCCTGCTGTTATCTTCCCTGTAGACTGCCATGTCCCAGGGAAAATTGCTTTAAATCCCAAACTGGTCATATACGAGGTAAGTCGACAGATAAACAGGCAGACAGACACTTTGGCCTCATCCTCTTTGCCGACTCAGAAATCCTTGAAGGCGACGGATCTAATATATACTCACGCTCGCCGTATTTCACAAAGAAAACAAGTTTGGCACGCGGTTAAGGCATGTGCTAAGCTTCACACACACTCACCCTTTCCGCCGACTGTGACGTGCCAAAGAAGATGGGTATGAACGCCAGCCAGATGATGCAGGTGGTGTACATGGTAAATCCGATGGGCTTGGCTTCGTTGAAGGTTTCGGGCACGCCTCGCGTCTTGATGGCGTAGACCGTGCACGTCACCATCAGCAGGATGGAGTAACCCAGGGAGCAGATGAGGGACAGGTCCGAGATGTCGCACTTGAGGACCCCGCGCGCCGACATGGGGTCCTGGGTCCGCTGCTCGCCGTAGTCCACGACGGTGTGGGGGGGATCCACGGCGAACCAGACGAAGACGCCCAGCAGCTGGACGGAGATCAGGGAGAAGGTGATGACGAGCTGGGAGGCAGGAGAGATGAACCTGCAAAGGAGAGGAAGTGGTATAGTAAATATCCATCCATTATCTATACACCACTTAATCCTCATGAGGGTCGCGGTGGGGCTGGAGCATATCCCAGTCGACTTAGGGCGAAGGCAGGGAACACCCTGGACAGGTCACCAGTCCATCGCAGGGCTACACTTATAGACAGACAACCAAGCACACTCACATTCACACCTACGGACAATTTAGAATCACCAAGTAACCTCAACATGTTTTTGGACTGTGTGGGAGGAAGCTGGAGAACCTGGAGAGAACCCGCGCTGCACGGGGAGAACATGCAAACGCCACACAGAAAGATCCCGGGTGTCTTCACCGGGACGCGAACCGGCAAACTTCTTGCTGCGAGGCAACAGTGCTACCAACTGCGCCACCTTGCAGCCCGGTATAGTATAGTAAATATGTTTAATCTAATTTTCTTTGGCTAATAAGGTCTATAAAAACACACTTGAAGATGCTCAAAAATTCTTGAAACTTAAGGATGTTTTTCATGGTATCTCAAAAGTTATAACAAGTCTCCCACTCAACAGCAGAGATGTATTAGATTCTTATAAATGCAGCCACACACACTCCAACACACCCACACAAAGGGTGAGAAAGAAATCAGAGAAAAGGTAATGATGAGTTCCAAAGTAAGAAAGAAAGTTAGATGTAGAAAGGAGCAGTTGCAGTAAAACACAGTGCAGGGGAGAGGAAATGGGATGATTATCTAGAATGCCAGAGATAGAAAATAAAATAAATAAAAACTAGGGGCACATAATAATATCCAAAAACAAAAGGCTGTAATTTCATTCACATCCTCGCGAAGAAACAACCTACTTCTCCGAGCTCCCTGTCTCGAAGGATGCTCAGTGTCTGACTACCTGGAGGCACAACACGCTCTGGATAAGCTACAAAACGTTTTTGGCGGAAAAGTGTTTAGCTGGATGGTGCTGAAGGAAAAGAGACTGACCATCTGGGCAGCACCGCATGAACCGACGCGCGAGTAAATCCTGCATTAACATTTCAGCTACTTAGTTGATTCTCTCTCCCGGAGTCGCTCGCGCTGAGTGCAAACGGCACAATAGGTGAGTGTGAGTTCATGGCTCTTATCAATAATGCATGAAAAAATAAATGATGAGTAATGATTGCAAGTAGCTTAATAAGGAGGTAGTGGAGGTTAAGTGTTTGTGTGCACACGAATGGCAACACTTAGTGTCACTAGTCCGATTAAAATCTACATATAGTGAACATGCATGTGCATAGAGGGCAAACACAAAGTCCACACAATGTTAGACAGGTGAGTTTTTTTACCTGGGCGCTGTTACCGACTTCTTGCCTTGCTCGAAGATGCGATGTATCCTGTTGGTCTTGGTGAGCAGCGCCGCGTAGCTGAAGCACATCCCCAAGCCTAAGAAAATCCGCCTGAACGAACAAACGCCCACATCCGGCGTCGCGATCATCAGGAACGTGATGGCGTAGCACAGGAAGATTCCCGTTAGCAGTACGTAGCTCATCTCGCGCCCCGACGCTCGCACGATGGGCGTGTCGTTGTACCGAACAAACGTGACGATGACGAAAGAGGTGGCGATGATGCCCAGCATGGAGATGAAGACGGGGACGATGGCCCAGGGCGAGTGCCACTCCAGCTTGATGATGGAGATGGGAACGCAGCCGGTCCGGTTGGAATCGGGTCGCATCTCATATGGACACAGCTCACAGGTGAACTCTGAAGCCTTAGAGGGGAGAGAGAGTTTGGATAATGTGCATTCAGTACTTAAAAGAGAAACCTAGCTGGGGCTTTGTTATAGGAACATATTTCTGGAATATGTCTGTCTCAGTCATCCAGGTCATGGCAATCCCAGAACCTTCAGTAGAGGGCAACTGGAGTTCTCTTCTTGTTCTTCAAGATGTTCACCTTTCATCCAAGAGATTTTTTGTCAGTTCTAACTGACCTATGGAGAGTCTCAGGTACATACTGTTACTTTCTGTACTCAAGGTGTGAAAGGCAAGGAAGCTATCTAAGGAGGGATCTTAAGATTATCTGATACGTACCTGATAAGTGGCGCTGAAAACCTCCTCTTCTGTTCAAACATGGAACAGCCAGCTCTAAACAGAGGAGGAGGTCTATGGCACCACTTATCAGATACTTATGAGACAACCTCGAAATCCCTCCCGAGACAACCTGAGCACCGTTAATACCTTGAGCTGTCCCTCACGTAGCTGTTTCATTCACACCTCCAGGCATGTGGGTTGTTTATGGGCCATGTTCCTGGGACTCCAAGAACGAAAAGAGAAGTCCAGTTGCCCGCTACCAAAGCTCTGAGGATATTTTTAAAATAATATGAGCTTAGATGAATGTTAGACGGAAAACTTATTAGCCTCATACTAAGCTAATTCTGCCATTGTCACAAAATCCATTTAAGAGCATGACCTATGAACTGCACAAGCTACGCATAGAAACATGTGGCAGCGAATTTTTAAGAGTCGTCAATTTTTGGATTAGTGCTTTTGGCCCGAGACCTTTCAAAGAGGATTACTATTCATTAGCTATGCTTTCGATATCTCAGCATTCCTAATGCTGTTTGGAAAATTTCACATTAAAAGATCAAGATATAGAAAAAGAAGTAAAGTTAAATGTAGCATCGGGCCAGCAGCAGAAAAAGCAAATATGGATGGAACAACTGCAGTCTGTGTTAGTCCAGAATAACTACCATTAAATCACAACTGAATCTTTGTGAAGCTTCCACATAGATGCAACTATATTCTGAATCTCTCATTCTCTCGCAGGTGGTTAAAGATAATCTCTATGTTTTCTACCTCCGTGAAAGGGAGAACATTTGAAACATTGCTGTACGCTCGCTCTATAGTCGCACATTTGTTTTTGCGAGACTACTTTCCGTCGTGCTGCAATCTGAAATATACAGTTACGTGTCAACAGATTACAGATTTTACAGCAAATGCGTGTGTCTGTAAAATGAGTATTGGCTGCTCACTGTGACAAGCCTAAGCGGCTGCTGTTATGACTGATATTTGCTTGTCCCTTTATTGCTTCCTGAGCGAGGAAAGTCTTTGCGCATACACTCGCTCACTCGTGGATTTTTCTAATTTAATATGAAGGATGATGGGCTGCCAAATTGTCCCCGACTATGATATAATTAACATGGGGGATGTATCTTTATAATGTGCGATCAGACCCCTTCCCTCACCTCAAATTACGCACTTCCATTTGCTTTAATAGCATCTGTGGGGTTCTTCCTGCATATATAAATATAAAACGGCCCACCTAAGTGGCTCACTTTTTTTTTTTTTTGATTGCCTGAAATGAGTTGAAACAAAAATAATAAAAAAAAACAGATTAGAACTGTGCTGTGGAGTAAGAGTAGGCAGACAACAGCTGTGTGACAGCAGATGCAGCCGTGTTTGCAGTCTCTGCTACTACAAACAAAGTCTCACAGCAGATTCATCGGAAAAGCCTTTTGACAAATGGGATTTTATTTGTGAAACAGGTGCAGGAAGTTCAACGGAGGTTAGATGTTTTGGTCAAAATCTACATTTCTACTGCTTTTTGTTTTGACATATTCACAAATGTGAACTGGTCCAGGTAAAAGCTTTTGGAGGCTTTCCCAGCTTTTAAAACACAAACAATCAAGGTCATATAAAAGTCAGGGGAATCCCTTTTTGTGTGTGACTCTGCACAAACCAAACAAACCAGCTGAATAGAAAATTGGAAGCTGCAGTGATAAAGCATTGATGCAAAAAAAACGAACAAAAACAACAAAACCCAACTGCCTTTGACAGCCATACTGGCAGTTTCTTTCTTGGCTGTACACTTTGAAAAAACAGTTTCAGCTGTGCATGATTTGTAAAAAGTCTCCAGTATCAATTTTGGATGAAGAAGCCAAAACAAAATAAGGAAAAGTCTCTTGCTGTTTGGTTGTGTTGGTGGTTTGCAAAGCTTCACAGCATAGTGATGTAATGAATGCTATGAACTGAACATAGGTTTAATTGCATATCCTTTGCAGTGTTTGGGAGGATATGTTTCCTGTAGAGTATGACAGTTAATAGATCTTCTTCAGAGCTCTACCTGATAGTGGTATCCCTCGCAGCGCTCGCAGTGCCAGCAGCACGGCACACCTTTCACCACCTTCTTCCTTTCGCCTGCACGGCACGGGATGCTGCATACAGACGCTGGGAGAGACGGGTCACCCGTCTTCCAACGCATGGCCTCCACCTGAGGGGAAAAGAGAATACCAGGAATTATTTGTGCGTTCGATTGGTTGAAAAAAAAAAAAACTTCCAGTCTTCTCCGGGGATATAATGCAGCACATAGATCGGCGGCCATCTGCTGGAGCTGACATTACTGTGTGTTAACAGTCCTTTTAACACTCGCTTTTCTCTCTACCTGCAGAAAGTGCGTCTTCGGGGCATCTTGGAGAGCAATTAGCACAAGCAGATCCTCTGATCGTTTTCCTGAGTGCTGCCAGGCACAAAACTAACACCAGCTAGTCTGGAAGCCAGCAATCAGACCATAATCAGATCTGGCACAAATAGGCCATCTGTATTGCCTTCTGCATGTATGTGTGTGTGTGCTTATGTTCCTCCATGTGTGTGTTTTGTTTGTGTGTGCGTTTGTCACTGTGGTTATACAGTCAATCTGAGCTTTCCTTATGTCTGCTACGCGTGAGTCTGCGTGTGTGCGTTCCACTCCGTAGCTATGTGTGCGAGTGTTTGTAATAAAGTCTGTCATTACACCAATTCCCCGAGGTTTATCCGTTGCCGATGGTGCTGAATAAAATGGAGCATTACTGTTTTAAAACAGCCACAGAAGAATCAGTCCAACGAAAACTAGTTAGGAAGAAAAACTCATCAGGGACAGAGAAAGTGGACTTGATTGGATCACTGACACACAAACAGAAGAACATTCACACAGAATTTAAACTCCATTATTGGGTTACTGGCTGTTCAGGACTTAGTGCTGCAAATATATCCATAAGGAGAAACTTGCAAACTGTTATTGTTGTGTGCTGCTGTTTCCACTGTTTATTGAGTATTTTCCACTCATTATTTATTCATGGACTGACTTTAGGCTTTACATACACACACAAGCAAATACACAAACACACCTTATTTTGTAAGAAGACCCATGAATTATGCACTACTCAAAACAACACAGGCCTGGTCATGAACCTCTAGTTTATTAACTATAGAAGTGACAAAATAAAAGCTACAGTATGGGCTTAAAGAGCAACTTGCATGTTGAATTTTTACTAACTTTATACTTATTCATACTAGAAATGATTGTGTGGAAAGTTAATGCACAGTATGATATGTTTTATGTGATATAAAAGCAGAAATGTGGATGCAAAGTCCTTTTTTTCACAGCAAATCACATTAAATCACATCAGGGAGTCATCTCTGCCTCAGTGCTGTGTGTAATAGTTGGTGGTATGAGTTCTACTGGCTGTGAATTTGAAAGTTTTTTTCAGCTTTTCATCATAATGAATTATTTTGCAGGTTGCACAAACTCCAGCCTGTCAGGACATCCAGTTCACACTTTCTCGAGTCTGATTCACCAGATGTGGGTATAAGCCGTTCAGTAGCTGCTCATTTCAGTCGGATTTGTCCTCTACTACCACTATGTGTGTGTTACTGTTTCCTTCGCTAAAGGAAACATCAAGAACAACCACCAGGCAGCAACACAAAACCCCGACAATTTCAAGTTTTGTCGAGGATTTGAAGGCAGTGCTGCCAGTTGTTTTGGTGGATTATCAATGTTAATGCCAGAGCTCGTCTCCCTGCACGCACATTTTCCACAAAAACAATTCCAATCATCAGTATTTTGTGGGAAAACAGATGCATCCTTCGCTTAGCCCTGTCCAAGATGACTGTAATTGGTTTAAAGAAATGAAGGGTTCATTTGCAAAAACAGATAACTCCACTTTTGTAGATTTTCAGAAAACTTATTTTTTGTTGTTTGCTTGAGATAATATCAATTAAACTGAAGTTGAGCAGATCTGACTCAGTGGAAAAGACAAAAATAGAGATAAGATTGATGCTGTCTCAGGTAGATGATGGAAAAGTGGGTTTTCTGAAGGTTTGTGAAGATGGAGTTATCTGTTGTTGCAAATGAACACTTCAAATACAACAAACAAGATGGCTTTGTATGATTAAACATGCTCTACAGAACTTGCTGGTAAAGTGAGACTTCTCTCTCTAACACTAGTTTTCATGCCTGGGCCTGTTTTGTGGTAGTGAAGAGATGCAACATCACTGCTGCTATTGCAAAACGGGGGGGTTGCAATCCCGAAGACATGCTGGAGGTCTGGATGGGAGGTCTAAGTCAGGACGTGGGAGATTGATGGCTGGTGTGGTTCCTTTGATTCACATAGTTGCTTCAATTCCAGCATCAGCAGCTTCTGATTCTGGCACCAGCGGGAGCCATCAGATGTTCATCTCAACTGTGCACCCTTCTAAATTAGCCTGCTCTCTTTCTGTCACTGTTAAACGTAGTGTTGACGAGCCAGACATGACGGATACCAGGCGATACTTGTGCATCACCTTCAGCTATGGTGCATATTAGGACTGCAGCATTAAAAAGCTAATGCTAGTTGTGTTATATCCTGATGTCCATCCATTATCTATACACCGCTTAATCCTCACTAGGGTCACGGGGGGGCTGGAGTCTATTCCAGCTGACTTAGGGTGAAGGCAGGGGACACCCTGGACAGGTCACCAGTCTATCACAGGGCTACACTTAGAGACAGACAACCAAGCACACTCACATTCACACCTACGGACAATTTAGAATCACCAATTAACCTCAACATGTTTTTGGACTGTGTGGGAGGAAGCCAGAGAACCTGGAGAGAACCCACGCTGCACGGGGAGAACATGCAAACTCCACGCAGAAAGATCCCCCACCGGGACATGAGCCGGCGACCTTCTTGCTACGAGGCAACAGTGCTAACCAACTGCACCACCTTGCAGCCCATATCCTGATGTATGATGGGAAATTTCTGGTGACTGACATGTAAAACTACGTTTGCTAAGATTGTCGAACTCTATCAAATGTTCTCCAAGACACCTACATCTACAAATTAATGTCTCACTAATAACTTCCTTTCTCACTTCGTTGTCGTTCTTAACAAGCTCACAATTATGCATACATGAATATATACATTTGAAACCTTGTGGGTGTCAAAAACGGTGTGAGAATGTCACAACCAAACAACTCCAAACATTCATGTATAGACTTTGATCTTCTAGTCTGTCTGTCATTTCCCTACACGTTAATTCACTGGGTCTCCACTGTGCTAGTTGCTTTGTGAGCCTAATAAGGTCCAAACACTGTATGTCCACATTGATCATGAAAGTCACCTGCTTGACCACCACGGCTCTTGTCACGCAGAGATGTTCTGTTTTTTTTGTACAGTTTCACACTCAAACTGCTTGTTGATCACTCAAACGTCCACCTGCCGCCACCGCAGGATCTTAATGTGCGCCTTCAAACCCAACAGGACGGCTAAACAAATTAAATACATCAGTTAATTTGTCATCTGTCAAAGTGTCCCAATCGTGTGCTGTGTGGTGTCCTTTGTGTTACCGCAGCCTCCCTCCCTCTCTTTCTTCCTCTCACGCAGTCGGCCAGGCCGTCCATCAGCCAGAAAGCATTTTGTGTCTATTAGTCTTCTTATCTGTCATCTGGCCTTTCTAATGAAGTCCTGGGTGGATTTATAACGCCGAGCACTCCAGCGCGCTCAAGGAGTTCATGTGCATGCATGTGTGTGTTAGTCAACTCCGACAAAGACAATGCAATTTGACTTTGCCTCTGCTGTTTTCGTGTGGATGGGAGTGGGTGCAGACTCCGGTGTCTGTAGTTTATATGTATTCTGTAGGAGTGTGACCTTGTGTGGGTGCGCAAGTGTCTCCTGCACGAGACTTAGCATTCTGAATAGAAGAAAAGAGCCATTCTTCCGTGTAAAAAAATAAAAAATAAAATAAAAGTTCAATTTGAGCGAAGTTTTGCTCCTGAATGAGAGCAATAACTCAAACAAATCCAGGCCAGTAACAAGGGATTTGGAATTCACGGCAGCTGCTCACGGAAGATGTTGAACTTTCATTCCTCCAAGGTGTTTGATCTATAATGCTTCAGGAGCTTCAATAAACCACTCAAATCAAAATGTGTTTTGGATTATTGTAAAAACAGTTTTTCATTATTACGCAGAAGTCACCGGCTCGAATAATAAAACGGTCCAACATGCGATGAGGTGGTGATACATCTGCAGCGCTGTTTCTGGACTGAACTGCTTCTCAGATTGAGGAAAGTTAAATCAGTGAAACAGCATTACATCATGACTATTTTGGTTTCTTCTGTTCCCTTGATCTGATTCAGTTGGGCTGGTTTGTAGTCTCTTCTATATGCATATGCATATGCATTTTCATTGTTAGATTGTATTTAGACTTTTAGTTACTCTTTAAATTTCAAAATACCGGCACAATTTTGCACCTTATTTCTTCTACAAACACAACTTGCATGTTATTTTGCACATTATTTTCCTTATTTTTTTCTTAAATCTAACATATGAGCTACTGGATACCTTAAATTTCCCCAATAACTGTTGCAGTTGTGCATGTACTCTGGGTGTATTTGCTAGTCCACTTAAAAAAAATCTCACTCTGAGGTGTAGTTTATTGGTCCAGGAGCCGATGACTCTGTACTCAGCAGTCGATCTGTTGGTGATCTGGTACTGGAAGATGTCGTATCTTCCCGGAGCGTCTCCGTTCTCGTTGAAAACCACCGGTGTACCGGCACTTCCTGCAACAAAAACACATGTTGAATGTTAACGCAGTCATTTAATGTGATACATTTTGATTTGCTGTTACATGGTATCACTTTTTCTTGATCAGAACAGGAACCGACCAGGAGGGACTCGCAACTCCTGAAAGGTACAAAGCATTAAGTGAAATGGTTCTGGTTGAAAAGTCCTTGCTAAAAATGGAAAAATGTATCCTTGAGCTGTATTTACTCAAAAGAAACTTAAGATGATTACCATTTCTGGTTGTGTTCATGTCGTATTAAAAGCGGTTACACTGTCTCCAGTTAA